>NW_020173763.1:1540239-1603630 GCF_003031525.2 Neophocaena asiaeorientalis asiaeorientalis
TTTTTTTTTTTTTTTTATATTGAGCTGCATGAGCTGCTTGTAAATTTTGGAGATTAATCCTTTGTCATTTGCTTCTTTTCCAAATATTTTCTCCCATTCTTAGGGTTGTCTTTCCATCTTGTTTATGGTTTCCTTTACTGTGCAAAAGCTTTTAAGTTTCATTAGGTCCCATTTGTTTATTTTTGTTTTTATTTCCATTTCTCTAGGAGGTGGGTCAAAAAGTACCTTGCTGTGACTTATGTCATAGTGTGTTCTGCCTATGTTTTCCTCTAAGAGTTTTATAGTGTCTGGACTTACATTTAGGTCTTTAATCCATTTTGAGTTTATTTTTGTGTATGGTGTTAGGGAGTGTTCTAATTTCATTCTTTTACATGTAGCTGTCCAGTTTTTCCAGCACCACTTATTGAAGAGGCTGTCTTTTCTCCATTGTGTATTCTTGCCTCCTTTATCAAAAATAAGGTGACCATATGTGCATGGGTTTATCTCTGGGCTTTCTATCCTGTTCCATTGATCTATATTTCTTTTTTTGTGCCAGTACCATACTGTCTTGATTGCTGTAGCTTTGTCGTATAGTGAAGTCTGGGAGCCTGTTGCCTCCAGCTCCGTTTTTCTTTTTCAAGATTGCTTTGGCTATTCAGGGTCTTTTGTGTTTCCATATAAATTGTGAAATTTTTTGTTCTAGTTCTGTGAAAATGTCATTGGTAGTTTGATAGGGATTGCATTGAATCTGTAGATTGCTTTGGGTTGTATGGTCATTTTCACAATGTTGACTCTTCCAATCCAAGAACATGGTATACCTCTCCAACTGTTTGTATCATCTTTAATTTCTTTCATCAGTGTCTTATAGTTTTCTGCATACAGGTGTTTTGTCTCCTTAGGTAGGTTTATTCCTAGGTATTTTATTTTCTGTTGTAGTGGTGAATGGGTGTGTTTCCTTAATTTCTCTTTCAGATTTTTCATCATTAGTGTATAGGAATGCAAGAGATTTCTGTGCATTAATTTTGTATCCTGCCATTTTACCAAATTCATTGATTAGCTCTAGTAGTTTTCTGGTAGCATCTTTAGGATTCTCTATGTATAGTATCATGTCATCTGCAAGCAGTGACCGCATTACTTCTTTTCTGATTGGGATTCCTTTTATTGCTTTTTCTACTCTGATTGCTGTGGCTAAAACTTCCAAAACTATGTTGAATAAGAGTGGTGAGAGTGGGCAACCTTGTCTTGTTTCTGATCTTAGAGGAAATGCCATCAGTTTTTCACCATTGAGAACAATGTTGGCTGTGGGTTTGTCATATATGGTCTTTATTATGTTGAAGTAAGTTCCCTCTATGCCTACTTTCTGGAGGGTTTTTATCATAAATCGGTGTTGAATTTTGTCGAAAGCTTTCTCTGAATCTATTGAGATGACTATATTGTTTTTCTCCTTCAATTTGTTAATATGGCGTATCACATTGATTGATTTGCATATACTGAAGAATCCTTGCATTCCTGGGATAAACCCCACTTGATCATGGTGTATGATCCTTTTAATGTGCTGTTGGATTCTGTTTGCCAGTAGTTTGTTGAGGATTTCTGCATCTATGTTTATTAGTGATATTGGCCTGTGGTTTTCTTTCTTTGTGACATCTTTGTCTGGTTTTAGTATCAGGGTGATGGTGGCCTCATAGAATGAGTTTGGGAGTGTTTCTCCCTCTGCTATATTTTGGAAGTGTTTGAGAAGGATAGGTGTTAGCTCTTCTCTAAATGTTTGATATAACTAGCCTGTGAAGCCATCTGGTCCTCGGCTTTTGTTTGTTGGAATATTTTTAATCGCAGTCTCAATCTCAGTGCTTGTGATTCATCTGTTTATATTTTCTATTTCTTCCTGGTTCAGTCTCAAAAGATTGTGCTTTTCTAAGAATTTGTCCATTTCCTCCAGGTTGTCCATTTTATTGGCATATAGTTGCTTGTAGTAATCTCTCATGATCCTTTGTATTTCTGCAGTGTCAGTTGTTACTTCTCCCTTTTCATTTCTAATTCTGTTGATTTGACTCTTCTCCCCCTTCTTAACCCCTGGGAAACCCTAGGTTTTTAATAATCTCCAAGTATATTTTAACATACCCCCAATCTAAATAACCAATGGAACGAAGATTTTGAAGATATCCATTGTAAGAGGCATAGAGTAGCTTAGTCATACTATGTGTGTGTCCACAACTCTTATTTCAGACATGGTATATTCATATTTGGAGAGTCATCAATTAAGATGTGAAAACTGTAATCAGCATGTATTAACATTAGTGGAAACTGGGAATTTTCTGGCCGTCCAGTGGTTAGGACTCCATGCTTTCACTGCTGAGTGCCCAGATTCAATCCCTGGTTGGGAACTAAGATCCCACAAGCCAGTGGCACGACCAAAAATAATAGTGGAAATAATATACATTTTCTGGAAAACAGCATAGCATTGTGAATAAAATTATTTACATGTAATCTAAAACTTCTGCTACTTTGTTCTTAAGTCATAATCAGATGCTATATCCAGAAATACCCTTTCATGATGTTCACTGACAAGTGATATATAAGAATAAAGAACCAGAAAATCCTAAGTGTGTATAAATAAAAGAAGGTCAGATAAGATAATTTCTATTCTTGAAGACTGACTAACTTGGATAATGATAACAGTAATAGTAATAATAACCTAAACAAATCTTATTTAGAGGTATAGTGAGCTGGTTTTGAATCATGGTTCAACCAGTTGTTAATATGTTGACCCATAATTTATCCAAACTTCAATTTTATTTTCTCTGGAAGATGAATAATAATAATAGGTCCTATGAGTTGTTTGTATATTAATTAAATTAGTAAGGAAGTTAATGAGGTTTCTGATATATATTAACTGTGCATTACATGTTGCTTTTTATTATCTGTTCTCTCAAAAGATAATGACATTTCACTAGATCATGTCTGTGTGTGTGTGTGTGTGTGTGTGTGTGTGTGTGTGTATGGTTGTGTAATCTGAGAGAGAGAAATGGACAGGCAGGAACAGAGATGATAATGATATATACCAAAAAATAACCATGGTTAACTTGAGGCTATGGATTTAACTAGTATAACATTAAAAATTTTTTTCAAAATTTTATTTATTTGCCAAGGCTTTTGAAAGTTTATCTGTTTACTTTGTAATTAGAATAAAACTTTATTTAAAAATAAATTAGGTACCATATATTTTCTAGGAAGTATGTTTGATGAAACAGTAATAAGGTCATGTGAGGAAAACAAACTCTTTATCTGCTGTTCATCCAAATGAAGAAAGGTCAGAGTTCACAAGCTCTTTCAGGGATGGCATTCTTAAAACTTTGAGCACATGGTCTTCCTTGGTGGCGCAGTGGTTGGGAGTCCGCCTGCCGATGCAGGGGACACGGGTTCATGCCCCGGTTCGGGAAGATCCCACATGCCGCGGGGCGGCTGGGCCCGTGAGCCATGGCCGCTGAGCCTGCGCTTCCGGAGCCTCTGCTCTGCAAGGGGAGAGGCCACAACAGTGAGAGGCCCGCGTACCGTAAAAAAAAAAAAAAAACTTTGAGCACAGAGACCTTTTACTGGGATACTTATTGAATGTGAAAGAGAAAGTCATAGTTTTTTAATGTCTTTCGTAAAGGCTCTCTTGTGGCTTACATCAAAGTTGCCTAACTTCTTTTTTATCATTCACAAAGAGGGGAAGAAGGTAGAAAAGATTTCATGTAATCTGTTGGAAATCTCTGCTTTGAGAAATCATGAATCAATTTGTTCCAGTTCTGTGTGGAGACAGATTTTCATACCAAGAACACCAGGAACTAAAGTGCTGCCTACAAGAAAAATTTTTGAAATGTTTCTGACCTACCTGATTTTTATTCTATAAAAATTAATTTGTTTTTTAAATCTTCATAACTAAATATGACTCCAGAAATCCTTTCCATTCTTCCATAATATAGGTTCATTTAGTTGGAGTCAGAAGTTTCTAAGTGCAAAGACTGAATACCCAAATGTATCGAAGAGACAAACAAACAAAAGATAATGATATTCTAATATACTGACTAAGCAACTGTTAAAATTCAATTTTATTTCTTGGATGGAATACTTAGCCTAGAGATTGTCTGAATGGGAAAACATGGAAAAGGAATATTAAGGTGGTACTGTTAAACAAAGCCATGTTGACAATCATGTTAAAAGTCAGAGTTAATCAGTGCATCAAAATTAAGAATCATGACCCCAGACTCACTTTAATATCAAGGAAGCAAATATAAAAATATAATGGTGGAAAAAGATATACCATACTACCACTAAGGAAAAAGCTAAAGTAGCAATATCAATAGTAAAAATCTAGACTTTAGACAAAGATTATTACCAGGGATAAAATAATATATGATGTTACAATAAAGGGATCAATTCATCAAGAAGGCATAGTGTTCTTAAATGTGTATGTACCTGACAACAGAACTTCAAAAAAGAAGGAAAAGTGTCACAGAACTTAAAGAAAAATAGAAGAATTCCCAACTATAGTTGTAGAGTTTACATTCCTCTCTCAGTAATTGATAAACCCAACAGGCAGAAAAGCAGTCTATTTTTTTCAGATGGTCAAACTTTTAATTCTTTTAAAATACTATAAAAATAAATTCAAACTACTCAGATATGTACAAAATTTCACTTTTGAAAATAATCTATAAAAGTTCATGGTTTAAAAAAATTAAAAACATCTGACACAGTACTATGAAATTGGTTTTCTCAAAGTAAAGTAATAGTAATTTACAATTGCTGGTTATAGTTGATTTTCTAGGTTTATTTATACATGTTATTGTGGGCAGATACATAAAGGAGTTTCTTTTATTTTAGAGCTATCTTCAGTTTTATTCATTTCATCAAATAATCTTGATTTTTTTCCCTTTGCAAATCTTTTGACATGGCATATTAAGTTCAAAATCAACTTTGATGTTATTCTTCCTACTGAGTCACAGGTTGGAAAGGCAACATGGTTTATCATTTTCCAGGAATAGATATTCATAAAATTCTAATCAGTTTACTTGAAGGAAATGAATTCATGCTTTTAGGAGCAGACACAAATTAATTGTCTAAAACATGGGCAATTTTGTATCAGATAGTATCATGTCCATTGCATTTCTCTTATTAACCCTATCATGTAGAAGCAAATTGATCCAGGCATCTGAAAGGAAATTCAGCAGAGAAATGTATCCAGAGAAAGAACAAAGCAAACCATGGACAGAGTACATTTACCTCTATATAAGGCTGTCATGCCATTGAAAGCCGCATTTTCACTTTTCAGGCTGACCTTATAAATATTTCATTTTTATGATCAAAATTAATTTTTTCTTCAAAGGCCAAACTAGTGGTTATGGTTACCAGTGGAGACAGGGAAGGGGGGAGGGCAAGATAGGAATAGAGGATTAAGAGATACAAACTACTATGTATAAAATAAATAATGAGGATATATTATAGAGCACAGGGAAATATAGCCATTATTTTGTAATAACTTTAAATAGAGTATAATCTATAAAAATACTGAATCAGTATGTTGTACAACAGAAAATAATATAATATTGTAAGTCAACTATACTTCAATTTTTAAAAATTAATTAATAATTAAAAATAAAATATCCAATTTTTTTTTGTTTCTCCTCATGATGCTTCTTCCCTTATTTTCTGTTATCCACTTCAGCATCAACTTGTGTGCATTTACTACCTCTGGTAGCTACTTTAGTTTTAATTTAATTGCATCATACTTGTTTTCTTCTATTTTCAGACATGTAAGATCCTCCATATTTCTTTTTATTGCTCCATATTTTTGTCAACCAATTTCATTTTGAATATATGTTTTTATATTTTGCTCTTTTTATAGACTTGAGCAGCATTATTGAACAACTTGACCTAATTGATTTTTTTACATACACCAATAAACAATAGCAGAAGGCAACTTATTTAGAGGGGGCGTTGTATAGAAATATAGCCATTTTATTTATTTTAACAACTCATTTTGAGATATTTTTGACATATGAAAGTTGTATATGTTTAAGGTGTATAACTTGGTGTTTTGATATATGTATACACTGTGAAAAGATCATCTCAATCATGTTCAATAACTTATCCATCACCTCCACATAGTTCCCCTTGTGTGTATGTTGAGATTTAACTGAAGATCTATTCTCTTAGCAAATATCAAGTATACAATTCAGTATAGTTAACTATCATCACCATGCTGTACAGTATTAGATCTCCAGAAGTCATTCATCTTGCATAACTGAAATTTTTCACCATTTGGTCAACATCTTCTCATTTCCCCTTTCCCTCCTCCCCTCCTCCACCCCTAGCAACCACCATTCTACTCTCTGCTTCTATGTGTTTTATTATTTTAGATTCCACATATAAGATAATTTGTCTTTCTGTGTCTGGCTTATTTCACTTAGCATAATGTCCTCCAGTTTCATTCATGTTGTCAAAAATGACAATATTTCCTTCTTTTTATGGCCGAATAATATACCATTGCATTTATACACTAAGATTTCTTTCTTCACTATTTGTTGACAGACACTTAGGTTGTTTCCATATCATGGCTATTATAAATAATGCTACAATGAATATGAGAGTGCAGATATCTCCTTGAGATATTGACTATTTCCTTTGGCTATATATCCAGAAGTGGAATTGCTAGATCATATGATAGTTCTATTTGTAATTTTTTGAGGAACCTCCATACTGTTTTCTAAAATGGTTATACCAGTTTATATACCAGTTTATACCAGTTTATATGGTATACTCTTTATATTCCCATCAACAGTATACCAGGGTTCCTTTTCCTGCACATTCTCACCAACACTTGTTGTCTTTTAGTAATAGCCATTCTAACAAGTATGAGGTGATATCTCACTATGGCTTTGATTTGCATTTCCCTGATGATGAGTGACTTTGAGTATTTTCCATATATCTGTTGGCCATATGTGTATCTTCTTTGAAGAAATGTCTATTCAGATGCCCAAATTTTTAATCAGGTGTTTTATTTTTTTTGTAGGAGTTCCTTATGTATATCAGATATTAGCTCCTTATGAGATATCTGGGTTGCTAATATTTTCTCCCATACTATAGATTGCCTTTCATTTTGTTGAGTGTTTCTTTGTTGTGCATAAACTTTTTTAGATGCAATCCCACTTGTTGTTGTTGTTATTGTTTCCTTTTGTTGCCTATGCTTTTGGTGTCATATCCAAAAACCTATTGCTCAAGGCCAATGTCAAGAGGCTTGCCCCCTTTGTTTTCTTCTAGCAGTATACAGTTTCAAATTTTATGTTTGTCTTTCATGCATTTTGAGTTGATTTTTGTATATGGTGTGAGATAATGGTATAATTTCATTTTTTTGCACGGGATATCCAGTTTTCTCAATGCCAATTATTGAAGAGATGTCATTTTTTATTGTGTGTTCTTGGCAACCTTGTTGAAGATCAGTTGACCATAAATGTGTAGGTTTATTTCTAGGTTCTCTAATCTGTTACACTGATGTAGATATCTGTTTTTATGCCAGTACCACACTGTTTTAATTAATAATATAGATTTATAATATATTTTGAAATTAGAGAACATGATGCCTCTAGCTTTGTTCTTCTTGTGAAAGTTTGCTTTGGCTCTTCAGGGTCTTTGTGGTTCCATATAAATTTTAGATAGCTTTGTTCTATTTCTGTAAAGAATGCCATTGGGATATTGATAGGAATTTCACTGAATCTGTAGGTCACTTTAGGTAGTATGGACATTTTAACAATATTAAGTTTTTCAATCAGTGAACACAGGATATTTTTCCATTTATGTCTCTTCTATAACTTCCTTCATCAATGTTTTATAGTTTTCAGTGTACAGAGGTTACTTTTAAAATGCACATGGAAAATTCACCAGAATTGACCATGTATTGGGCCATAATATAGTGTTAATAAATTTATAGACATAAAATCATTAAGGATATACAAAAATTAAACATTATCAACCAACTTTACATAATTCACTTTTATGAAATAGTTCAACTCACAAAAACAGAATGCACATTCTTTTCAAGTTTAAATGGTAGAAAAACCATATGATAATACATGACAAAAGTCTCAATACATTTAAATGAATTGAAATCACACAAATTAAAATAAGTTGAAATTAAATAAAAGAAAGATACACAAAAATCACCAAATATATGGAAGTTTAAAAGCATGATTTTGAATAACTAAGGGGTCAGATAAGACATCACAAGGTAAATCAGAAAATAATTTGAAATAAGTGGAAATGAATACAAAATTTATTCAGATTTATGGGATACATGAAAGCAAGTGCTTAGATGAAATTTTACAGAATTAAATGCTTATATTGTATAAGAAGAAAAGCTGTAATCAATTATATAAGCTTGCACCTTATATCTAAAGACTTAAAAGCTATCTAGATAGATTAAAAAATTGAAGAGGAAAAATTTATCATTGTTATATCATTATCACTACAGACATTAAAAGGATAATAGGGAAATATCAACATCTTTATGTCAGTAAGTACAACAACTTAGATGAAACAAATAAATTCCTGGAAAGGCACAAAATATATTCACAGACTCATGAAGAAACAGAAATTCTGGGTAGTTTTAAATCTAACAAAGAAATTCATAACTAGTTATTTCACCACAAAGAAAAATCCAAGTGCTAATGGCTTTACAGGTGAATTCTATCAAACATTTAAGAAGTAAATTATACCAATCCTGCCCAAATTGTTCATAAAATAGAGGAGAAACAAAGATCTTCCCAATGATCAGTGAGGCCAACATTACCCTGATATTAAAGTCAGAAGAAGAAAAAAAAAACGAGACCACAAGGAAAAAAAACTTCACCCCAACCTTCCTTATAAGCATACTATCAGCTGAGAAAATTCAGTAATATAAGAAAATGATAATACACCAAGTAGGGTTTATTCTAGAAAAGAAAAACGGTAACAGAAAAAGAAAGACAAGTTAAGAAACAAAACATAGACTGGTGATTACCAGAGGCTAGAGATGGGGGAAATGGGGAGGCGTTGTTCCATGTGTGTAAAGTTTCAGTTGTGCAGATGCATAAGTTCTAGAGACGTGCTCTACAACACACTACCTATAGTTACCAATGTCCTGTCGAGTACTTAAAACAGTTATTAAGAAGGTAGATTTCATTTTGTGTTCTTACCACACAAAAACATAAACCACACCAATAAACAAACAAACTAAACTAAAGGGGCCCTAGGAAATTTTGGAGATGATGGATATTGTTTTTTGTTTTTTTGCGGTACGCGGGCCTCTCACTGTTATGGCCTTTCCCGTTGCGGAGCACAGGCTCCGGACGCGCAGGCTCAGCGGCCATGGCTCATGGGCCCAGCCGCTTTGCAGCATGTGGGATCTTCCCGGACCGGGACATGAACCCGTGTCCCCTGCATCGGCAGGCGGACTCTCAACCACTGCGCCACCAGGGAAGCCCTGGATATTGTTTTTTTTTTACAGTGATTGTAGTAATGGTTTCACAGATGTGTACATATGTCCACACTCACTGCATTGTATACATTAAATATGTGAAAAGTTTTATAAATCAATTGTACTTCAATAAAGCTGTTTTTTTTTAAAAAAAGAGTGATGACTTCTCTAAGTTACATGCTTAAAGGTTTTTAAAAAGTTCCGAGAAATTAAGGTAATAAAGTCACAGACATAAATTTCCAAGTCTTTGGGTTGAATGTTGAGCCTCCACATTGGATCATTGGATATCTATACATGATAGATGGACACAGTGAACAGTATTGCTGGAAAAAGGAAGAAAAAGACATGTATTGTTCAACCAAGGGTTGCTCAGATGATAGATACAATAATTAAATCAGCCTCTTGAAAATTATATGCTCTGGAATGTTATTTTAGATGGGAATAATATTTTTGTCATCACAGACTCTAAACATAATTATAGCATTGTAATTAATGGATCTTGTCACATTACTTTTTATTCAAATTTCATAGTTCACTGGGCAATTGTCCTAATAACAGTGAACAATTTTTCTTTTTTTTAAATTTCATTTAACTTTATTATTTTTTTAATTAATTTTTATTGGAGTATAGTTGCTTTACAATGTTGAGTTAGTTTCTACTGTACAGCAAAATGAATCAGCCATACATATACATATATCCCCTCCCTTTTGGACTTCCTTCCCATTCAGGTCACCACAGTGCATTAAGTAGAGTTCCCTGTGCTATACAGTATGTTCTCATTAGTTACCTATTTTATACCTAGTATCAATAGTGTATATGTGTCAATCACAATCTCCCAATTCCTCCCATCCCCTTACTCTCCCCCTTGGTATCCATACATTTGTTCTCTATGTCTGTGTCTCTATTTCTGCTTTGCAAATAGGATCATCTATACCATTTTTCTGGATTCCACATATATGCGTTAATATACAAGATTCTGGATTGCTTTACTCTCTATGACAGTCTCTAGGTCCATCTACATCTCTACAAATGGCCCAATTTCGTTTCTTTGTATGGCTGAGTAATATTCCATTGTATAGATGTACCACATCTTCTTTATCCATTCATCTGTCAGTGGACATTTAGGTTTCTTCCATGTCCTGGCTATTGTAAATAGTACTGCTATGAACATTAGGGTGCATGTATCTTTTGAATTATGGTTTTCTCTGGGTATAGGCCCAGTAGTGGGATTGCTGGGTCATATGGTAGTTCTATTATTAGTTTTTTAAGGGAACTCCATACTGTTTTCCATAGTTGCTGTATCAATTTACACTCCCACCAACAGTGCAAGAGGGTTCCCTTTTCTCCACACCCTCTCCAGCATTTATTTTTTGTAGATTTTTTGATGGTGGCCATTCTGCTCAGTGTGAGGTGATACCTCATTGTAGTTTTGATTTGCATTTCTCTAATAATTAGTGATGTTGAGCATCTTTTCATGTGTTTGTTGGCCATCTGTATGTCTTCTTTGGAGAAATGTCTATTTAGGTCTTCCACCTATTTTTTGATTGGGTTGTTTGTTGTTTTGATATTGAGCTGCATGAGCTGTTTGTGTATTTTGGAGATTAATCCCTTGTTGGTTGCTTCATTTGCAAATCAAAGTGTTTACTTAAAAAAATCAAAAGGAAAGTATCTGATATAGCTTCACTTAGTTAGTGCATGATTTTTGCCTTTCTATTCTCCCTTAAAAATACACCAATAGCAGAAATTAAAAGACTGTAGTACATCTTCAGTTTCACTCTTTTGGTGCTATAATTATTAATATACTAGCTGGCAGGAACATGTTTGCTAAGTTATTGTACTGTCTTCTCCATTGCAGACTGTCTTTGATGCATACTGCTTTCCTGAAGAAAATGGGTGGTATGTGTTCAATGAACTTCCTTCTGTTGATCTTACACCTCCTTTGTTTACAACTTTTTTTCATGCTTTCATTTGTCACTTAATCCTTTCATACCACAAAGAGGATTGTGTACTACCCCTTTATTTTCTGCCTGTTATTTTGACATGGGTTATTAGGCCTGTCACTTAGACAATGAGAAAAATAACAGCTGTGAAGTTTACTGAACTCAGAATCATTTTCTATATTACTTTCAGCAATGTCTATTAAGTCTGTCCAATGTCTGTTGGAAAGAAATTCTCATGGAAAAATAATTGAACTGTTACAGAGAGGACACAATTATGGAATACATTACCATTAATCCCTTTCTCATTTCCAAAGTTCACAATCATTTGGGAGATACTTGTTAGAATGATGTATATGTTTAATTTCATCCAAATTAGCCTAAAAGAAGTTTGAAATCCTTACAGTGCATTGAGAATTTAATTCTGCAAAAGAGTTGTGATATACAGTAGAAACTCCTGCTTTATAAAATGAAAATACTTTTAATTTTTGGATTCATATTATTGATGTGGAGCTGCATATATCTTCATTATGTCATGAAAACACTGAGTACCTTGCTTCTCCATCACTTGGGCAGTTCCATCCGCTTCCTATAATGTACATCTCCAGTCAGGCAGCCAGAGGAGATCAATGTGTGAAATAACAAGGACTTCTTAGGATCGTAAGCCAGCTCTCTTGAGCAGCATTACTACATTTTTCTCCTGTAACAAGGAAGTTATGAATACCAGTGTTATGACTGGATAAGCCAGGAAAAATCTGTCTTTCAAGTCTTAAACCAAACAGTTTACACAACTTCTGCTTTGCCAGATTCTATGTCCTGCTAGTATTTTGTCTTCTGGCCAGAGACCTGTGTCAAACCAATTTAGTATATTTTAATTCTAAGCATTCTTATATCACTTTCCTTGATTTATTACTCATTTGCTTAAGGAAGTCTAGGTATCAAAATTTTCATACATACATTCTCAAATTGCAGCATTCTCTTTGTGTAACTAGATGTTTAGAAAAGATCTGTGTCCCCTTCCGTGGTTTAGAGTTTTGCCTCAAACTACTGAACCAACCAAGGACTATATTTCTTTTTCCTTGTTTCTAAGTAGGGTGACTTGTTCTTACAATGGAGAGTAAGCATCAGAAATGTCTATTTTCTATCTGAAGATGGTAAGGTGTGGATTTGTCTTCTTGTTATTCCCTTTTGTGCCCACTGGATGCTGATGAAAAATCTGCAAGCCACATATTTAAGATATTGGAAATTCTGAAATCCCATCCCCAAATAACTGTGTGAAATATAGCCCATTAAGTTTCTGCCACTCCTGCTACAGACCAGGAGCACCTGCTTTTGATTTTAGTTAAGGGTGAAATAAATTTTTGTTTTACTAAGTCACAAAAAATTGGAGATTAAAATCAATATCTTATTTTAAATGAGCTAATACAGTAATAAAATTATTTATTACTAATATATCCCTATTATTATTATTGTTATGTATAGTATTATTATTATTATTATTTTACTCAGTAGACAGTAATATGGGGTTACTGTCATATCTTTGATGATTCAGTAGAGAAACTTAATTAATTCTTGCCTCTATTTGCTAATCTCAGTAAATCAGATTCCATTAATGTAAAGATCTAAACATTTGGAAAGTTTGTGTTGGCATTTAATTTTTGAAAAATAAGACTTTTCAAAGAAAGCGTTTGCTGAGCAAATATTGTAAAATAGCATAGGTGTATGTTAACTTCACTGCAAAAGCAAGAGATTTGGAGAACTTTAGCAATATAATCATACGAAGTATAGAGAAGTCAAATTCCAATATTAGCTGGGACTAGTTTTGAGTTTTAACTTCTATTATTGGATGGGTTATAAGAACAAGTCACTTTATTTCTGTCTTTTGTTATTTGATAAGAAGTATATTAACTGTGCCTTCCTATGAAATGCTGTTATGAAAATTAATAGGGATCACTTGTTTAAAGTGTTTAGCAAAGTGACTGGCACATATTAATAGTCCATAAATATTATTGTTAACATTTTATTATTAATAATAATAATTTGGGGCTTCCTTGGTGGCACAGTGGTTGGGAGTCCGCCTGCCGATGCAGGGGACATGGGTTCGTGCCCCGGTCTGGGAAGATCCCACATGCCGCGGAGCGGCTGGGCCTGTGAGCCATGGCCGCTGAGCCTGCGCGTCCGGAGCCTGTGCTCGGCAATGGGAGAGGCCACAACAGTGAGAGGCCCGCGTACCGCAAAAAAAACAATAATTTGTATGCAAATAGATAATGTAATTTAAAAATAATTTGTTTCCACTTACAGTGCTCAACTTACTTCTTAGAAATATTTCATTAGTAATTCAAATTGTTGTAAACATTTGGAAGTAGTAAACTTTTACCTCTTTAAATTTCCCTAAAGCCAATTTCCTAAAAACAGTTTTCCTAATTACTATTTTACTAAAATCCAACACACTTGTGAATGTATATGTATCTATAAATACATATACAAAAACACATATATGTATTTTTGAATTTTAGTTCCATTTAAAATCCCTTCTTTGAAGGAGGTAGTAAATGACAGAGAGAATATAACAAAAGTTGATGAAACATGGTATTTGCTGTTATATGCCAAAGAATATAGTGAGAACATGTTAATTATTGTTTTAGGTAATTGATTAATCTTGAAAAGATACATGAAGAAATTATAATAAAGGTAAAAATTCCTTTGGGAAATGTAGTCATGTGTAGTAAGTAACAGAGTAAATAAACTGAGATCTAGACTTATGTTTATATAAGTGTAGATTTGTCATATTTTACATGATATTTTAAGAACTAACATATAAGTAAGCATCACAATTATTACCATCCAGAAATAACAGCATCAACATTGCAAATATATCTGCAACATATTCAGTAAAAAATTGCTTTAAAAATATTGTATCTTTGGAAGTACTTATTAAAACATATCTCCTTGTTGTTACCTTAATTTCTACATCAAGTTCTATAAGTAATTAAAAATTTGTCAATACTAATCAATGTATTTTTTTCTTGTAGGCATCTTTTTGGAATATCTCTAGTACCATTTATCGGAAAGACTTTCTTTTCCCCCAGTAAATTTGCCTTAGCATCTATGTTGAAACACATTGATCATATGTGTGTGGGTCCATTTTTCTCCCTCTCATTCCTTGCGTTAATCTATATTGAATATTTTATTGGCTTGTTGGTTATATACTTTTTATTATTGTTAAAGTTTATGTTAGTAATGAAAACTAGTATTCTTGACTTACCAATAAAAATACAAGGCCTTTCTAACATTTTACTTCTGCTTTCTGTTTATCCAGCTAGCATGCAGTTGTTTCTTGGTTTTTGAATTCTGTATATATTTAAAATTCCATAAGATATCATTGTTTTATATGTCAGTATTTATCTAGATTTTCCCTAATATTTAGTCATTGTATTTCTTTTAATTCCTTCATCCAAGTTGAGCTTCTTTTCTGAGTTCATTTTCCATTTTTTTCTGAAGGATGCTTTGATGTTTTTCAATTTTGGTGCAGTTCTTCTATTAAAATTCTTTCAGTGTTTGTTTCATTCTTGAAAGAATACTATCAAAGGACACAAAATTATAGGTCAGGAGGGTTTTTCTTTCAACTCTTTGAAAGGTTATACTCTATTGCCTTTTGGTCTGCATTGTTTTCATAGAAAAATAATCTCTTTTTATCTGTTGCCTCTTTGAAGGTAACCTCCCTTTATTCCTTTGCTGCCTTAAGGTTTTTCTCTTTACTTTGATTTTTTACAGTTTTACAGTGATGTGCCTCAATGTGATGTTATTCTTATTCCTGTGGTTCATAGGGCTTCTTCTTTTTAGCTCTGTCATTAATATCAGAAAATTCTCAATCATTATCCTTTCAAACATTTCTCTAACCCAGTCATTCCCTCATCTCTTTCTGAAAATTCAATGAAAAAATATTTTAGACTTTCTCATTTTATTGTTTTTTGTCTCTTATCAGGATCAAATATTGCATTTAGTTGGCACAGCTCTAATTTTTAGTTTAATCTAGAAACTTGACCTCTCTGGCAGGAAGGAGCTTCTGAAACCTTTGCTAAGCTTTTTAACATCACATCTCTAGCTTTCCTCTATGTTTCTCAGAGTCTCAGCCTATGCATGAACAAGTTTTGGAGTCAGTTATGGTTTTAAGGAGAATTTGTGCAGGGATTTCAGGATTCACCCCTTTAAGTCTCCCTCCCCAATTTCCTGCCATTCTGATAGTTCAAACACAAATCCTTCGCTCCTTAGTTCATTATCTTTACTGTATCAGTATCCTGGTTATGACATTGAACTATGATTTGCAAGATCCTACCATTCTGGGAAACAGATTAGAGGTACACAAGCTCTCTCTGTATAGTTTCTTACAACTGCATGTAAATCTACAAGTATCTCAAAATAAAAAACAGCAACAAAGTTTAATTTAAAAAAAATCTTGAGGGGAGAGTCCATGCCAGAATATCCTCAGACTGTGGTCCGTTATTTTCATTAAAAAGAAAAATTCCCAGATTATTCTGATATATAACAAAATTTATGAACCACTGAATAATGTTGATGAAAAATTATTTTGAACTTAACCAAATTTCAACAGGCATATAGTACAATCATTTGATTAAATAGAAAACACCTTATATAGTTTTGTTTGTTTGTTTTTATACAGTTTTGTTTGTTTGTTTTTCTCTGTGCAGAATGCATATATATAAACCCTGTAGACGCAATGATCCCTGCAGAATTTGTGTGTAGCTCAGAATACTCAGTGTTGATCTTGCTCAAAATGAGGCCAATGTGAATAAAGATTTCTGAGATGTGGAGGGGAGGAGATATTAAACCCTTGTTTTATTGTGTAAATTCTGCAGAGAGCCTTGGCTAAACCCCAGATACACCAGGGAAGGTAGAGATATACCAGGGTGTGAGGATGTGTTATTTTACTTTAAAAAAAGAAAGAAAGAAAGAAAAAAGGAAAGGAAGAACAGGAAAGAAGCTGGATTTGGAACCAGTTATCTCTGAAGAATTTAGTGTTTCTTTTATTGGTTTTTGGCAAGAAAAGAGCTCCATCCTATTATATTGGAATAAATATTTTTAAAAATTTATTTTATATTGGAATAAAGTTTACAATGCTGTGTTAGTTTCAGGTGTACAGCAAAGTGATTCAGTTATACATACATACATATCCATTCTTTTTCAGATTTTTTTCCCATATAGGTTATTACAGAATATTGAGTAGAATTCCGTATGCTATACAGTAGGTTCTTATTGATTATCTATTTCATATATAGTAGTGTGTATATGTTAATCCCAAACTCCTAATTTATCCCCCTCCCCACCTTTCCCCTTTGGTAACCATAACTTTGTTTTCTAAGTCTTTGAGTCTGTTTCTCTTTTGTAAATAAGTTCATTTGTGTCATGTTTTTAGATTCCACATATAAGCGATATTATATGATATTTGTCTTTCTCTGTCTGACTTACTTCACTTAGTATGATAATCTCTAGGTCCATCCATGTTGCTGCAAATGGCATTACTTCACTCTTTTTTATGACTGAGTAATATCCTATTGTATATACGTACCACATCTTCTTTATCCATTCCTCTGTTGATGGACATTTTGTCTTCTTCCATGCCCTGGCTATTGTAAATAGTGCTGCAATGAACATTGGGGTGCACGCATCTTTCAGAATTGTTTTTCTCCGGATATATGCCCAGGAGTAGGATTGCTGTATCATATGGTAGTTCTATTTTTAGTTTTCAAAAGAACCTCCATACTGTTCTCCATAGTGGTTGTACCAATTTACAGAATAAATAATATTTACTTATTCAAAACCTTAAGTAAAGGAGACATTGAGAACATAGTCTCCCTCTGCAGGACAGCTAAATAAAATTCAATTAGAGTGCAAATTAACTGGAATGCACTAAAATTGGTATATAACATTTAGGCATGTATTACAATGTTTGAGACTAAGACTCTAACAGAATTCACGTAGAAGATGTTTAAGCAGAACGGTTGACATTTAAAAAGAAGGGTGGGGAGAGGATCAAAAAATTGCAACACAAAACAAGATAACCAGGTTTTAAATTATAAATAACAGATAAAAATTGTTGTAGGATAAATAAATAGCAAAAACCAGATATTTCTATATAGGATACAATTTTGTATACAGTTGAATTAAGTAATAGCATTTTCATGTTCATGAAGTTCCAAACAGAAAAAATGCTGTTAGAAATTTGATATTTGTCAAATAAATTAGATATAAAAGAATTAATGATGAAAAATAAGAAATTAATAAATATTTTATTTATAAGAAATATCTCAAATGATAAATCGTGCACCTAGATAATACACCTTTAAGTCAAATTAGAGCGTGAGAAAGCATTGATCCATATTAGGTAATGATGAAAGTATCAATTAATTCCTAAAAATAAAACTTGGTAATTATTTCATACTATAATAGACATATAACTTAAAATGAAAATATTAAAATAACCCTTTTATTAAATAATGCAAAATTCAAAGGAAAAGTCAAGTTTATAATATAATCAATTAATGGAAATTTTAAAATAACTCCTCATTATTAAATAACATAAATCTCAAAGGGGAAGTCAAGTTTGCAATAAAACAATATCATGGAAATAATTTAAATATGAAAATACTTATCAAACCTAAGAGAACTTGGTTACTTTCTGAAGATAAATGCATTATCTTAAGTGTCATTGGTATTGAAAATTTAAAGAATATTGATTGAAGCCCTTTGTGTAGTTTTGTTTTTCAAATACACTTCCATTTTGTGGTGGCTATTAACAGAGGAAAAGAGATATTGATATTCCTTCACCTCATGCTAGACTGTGGGCTGGGATATCAGGGAAAGTGGACTAACTCTCCACATCAGATTTAGTGGGGTCAGTACTGGATTCTGTATAAGAAGTGTGACTATCTAGTCTTTCATAGTCTTTGAGAAATCATGGATACCAAAATGAGTAGGAAGGATCTCCCAGTCACCATGCACAACTTATTCCCAGAAGATGCTTTTAGAATTGTTTGGCCCTCAGACATTTCTCCAGCTTCAGCATGTAGATTATGCTCGATCCCATAAAGTAACAATGGCCTTATTAAATTGAAAATTAGATTGACTGATTTCACAGTTGGTAACTGTGAAAATTATACTAATTAATCACCCTCTCACCCCAAACACACACATCACCAAATCTTCAGACTTTTGTCATGACTTCTAAGGATCCAACTGTCTTCAGCATTTTTCTCATGTGCAAACTTTAGATAACTTTCCCAATCTTTTATGTTGTGGTGCAAAGAAACGTGACAATAAATAATTTTAGACCTTGAATGTCTCACAAACATCATAAGCTAACCAGAAAGCACGTGAGATGCAAAAGTGGGAAAGAGAAATGTGAAGTAAGAAATACTAAAATATTCTTTACTCCCAAACAATTAACTTTATTTTCTAGAACACAATACTTCCCGAAACTAACTAATATCAGTAATATTTTCCAACTCACCTGGCTTGAAGGACACTGGCTTGCAGCTCCTCTAATGCATTTCTCTTCTTCATAGTCATGTAGTATAATTGAGTTTCCAGGCTCTTGGAAAATCACACAAGGCCACATAACTGTTCTATTTGACGTAAGGCTTGTTAAACTATGTCATATCTAAATAACTATGCTCTTCTTACTTTCATCCAAGTGCAGATGAAGAAAGCCATCTTGGGACAGCTGAGTCATAAACTAGAAGGATCTAGTTCTTTGTGAATTATGATTCATAATGAGTGAATTTATGATTCTTTATAAATCAGCAATTAGAGGAAAACTGCCTGCTGATCAGAAACACTATTTTGGAGTTTATGTGAGAGTATAATAAAATCCTATTATTCTAATTTGTTTGAACAAATGTAACTTTGTGTTTGTAGGTTACAACATTTAGCATTACCGTAACTATTATACTGGGCCAACCTAATTACTATATGAAACCACTGTTTTCTTTTTTGTTTTGAAATGAGTTAATTGCCTCAAGTGTAAAATGTCTTTGAGATTATTGGTATTATTGGCAATAGGTTAGTATAAAGTATAGTGTGAAAAAAATGAAGGCTAGGCAAAAAAATTTGCAATATCAACCACCTGGTTGATACCTGAGCTTATTTAAATATTGAAAAAGAATAACACATTGCATCCAGGCAGTCACTAGTAAAAATTATATATATTTTGGCATTTTACAGTGTTTATGATAACACATGCTATTTTCTCTTCCAGTGAGGCTATATAATGGCAGAAGCAGTCCATTACTATAAAAAAATAAAAAATAAAAACAAAGACAATAGAATCTGAAATGATGGCACTACATTTCAGAGAATCCCCTTGCCCATATGACTTTGAAGAAAAATAATTAAGCAAAATTTGGAGGAGGAAGTTGAGTCTGTTATTATTCTCTGAAGGTCATCATGGTTAGAGTCCTTGAAGAAGGATGACCAGCAAGTTCCTTCGCCTCACTCTTCCCACTCTGCACTGAGCTCTTCTTTCCCCTGGTCCCTGCTAACCAATTGCAACTCTGGACTCACATTCATATGCTTGGAACAAATTCATAGAAACATGCGTGACAAGAGGCAACAGACTTCCAAGGCCCACTCCTCAGGCGCCCTGCAAGAGCAGGACATGGCTGGCTTCCCGAACTCTCTGCACGCTCTAACATGCCTACCCACACCACTGATTCAGGAGGCCTGGTGTGGGTTTTTCTCTCATTCCTCCTTTTTGTGTTCTTTACTATCATAGCTTCACTATGTAAGATCTTAGTCCAATGAAAAATTTTCTTATTTAAAAATTATATACAGTGGTAGTTCTTCTCTTAACTGATCCTGAACTGATTCAGAAGATTATGACTAGTATATTCTACCTTCATATCATAATACCCAACTGCTTTAGAAGATTATACTTTATGACTATTACATTCTACTCTCATATCATTGTGCAAAATTATTAATTTTTCCTCCAAGTGTTGTTTTGGGATATTTTTTGGAAGCAGCTCTATCTTTAGTGTAATACTGACAAATTACAAGAATGAGTAAGGACCATATTCTCTGAATATTTAAGCTTTTTCTGTCTTTCAAGTTTTTTAGAGAATGACAGAAATGGTAGTATGAATAATCAAAAGGTGTTTAATCCAAATATTTTTAGAAAAGATTTTTGCAATAACTGCAATGGTTTCACTGCAGATTTACCTTCCTAGCATATTTTAGTTCGACTGTAGATTAGCTTTCTCTGCAAAGAACAGGACCTGACAAAAGAAGACCTAATCTGGGAATAACATGAGGCAAGGTCACCAAGTTTGTTTAAAAATTAGATACAACCAGAATGACATATAAAAAAAATAATAATAAGTAACATTTTGTTGTCTTTATGAATCAAATTAATTCATGAGTCCATGATTAATATACCATAATTATTTTGTCTTTCACAGGCATTTGCCAGTAAACCTATGTATGATGTATAAGGGAACAGCTGACCTTAATGAAATAGCTTTAAAAACGCTTCAGATTTGAGTAGGCAAAGCTTTTGCTGACTGCTCTCTATTTTTCATTTCTTTCCTGGGATTTTTAATTCTCTTTGTGAACATCTAATTCGTAAGGATGTATTACTCCAAATTTTTACACAGTGAGAAATAAAAAAAATTTAGAGAGATTGAAACAGACTGGCTCATGTAGGCACACGCATGCATATACATTTTCAAAAATTTAAGAATGAGGTTAGCAGTAAGGGAAACCAATATGAATATTTAAAATTAAAAGGCATAAAAGCGCTCTAGGATTCAATATTTATCATAGCATATTTGGAAATTTGGGGTAATTAGGCCCACCAGTTAAATGCAGTCCAACATACCTATTATTTTTGTTCCCTTCTTGAAAAACAGACTGTTTGGATCTATATATTTTTTTTCTCTTATGCTGTTTCTCACACTGCTCTGTAATCCTGAACCCTGGATTCATTATTCACCTACTGACATTCACTATAACCCATACCAAATGGGGCCACCATTTCATCATAAATAAATACTCCTACACTCATAATATCTTCACAAATAGCATCATATCCCTTTGGGGCTTCATTGAAGGATCTCCTTCAAAGACTACTTCTCTTTTAGCCTTCACCAAGCCTTTTATCATCCTTGAATGATTTTGGCACTCTTCTTTTATCTTAGAACACCTCTTCTTCTGAGGTGTTCAGAGACATAAACATCTTTATATATGCCTTATTATGTTGTAAAATATATGTATGATTTTTATACATATCACAACCCTGTGTAATCACCATTTTATTTCACATTATTAATCTCCCATTCTCATCTTAGAGCTGTAGCTGGTCACTTGATCCACTTTCTTTGGAATCTGCAATAGCTTCTCTATGTTTCTGTATAACCTATAAAATGTAGATTACCTCTACAGTTGAAGTTTTCTTGTTCTGTACCTAGGCACCTAAGAAGTGCTAGGGAGAATGCATAAAAGCTGATGATTTTCAGCCATTAACACTCTTCATCAGTCCCTCAGCTTATTTTGGCCAGCTCTTTATCTCGTTCCCCACTTAGTAAGCATTCAGACTTTTGATTTCTCCTTAAACTTCTTGCCCAAACTTAACTCTCTTTCCTATCAATAAGAAACCAATAACCTCCTGATTTTCAAAAAAGAAAAAAAAAAAACTCAGACTCCCTTCCCTGGATATTGTACATTGGTGAACATTGCTCCATGAACTGTTCTTGGCTTCCATGGCATTACTCTGTTCGTTCTCCACTTTTTCCCCTGTCTTTCCTTTCTCATTTTCCTTTGCCAGATCTCTTTGTCTAACGTTTTTCTTCTCTATACCTTGCCTCTGAGTGAACTCACTTGCAAACTGTGCTTTAAATACTGCAAATACAAACTTATTGGAAGCATTTTAAAGGCAAAAAGAAAAAAAAAAAAGAGGATGAGGTATCCCAGAGGTTAGTAAAAGCAATAGCCACCATGCCTAGGAACAGAGAGGAAAAAGGGAAGAGTTCACGTGACCAGAGCCCAGGATACTAGGCTTTCTAATGGGAACTGGAACTACATGAAAAGCAGATGTCAATCAGGAGCTGGAACCATAGTAGATAAAACTTAGGATCTGAAAAGGATGAAATGGAAGAAATATCCTGCCTTCTTTACCATCCAGCCTTTTTCCCGTGCTTCCCATTAGTAAAACATAGAGCCAGTGAGCAAGTGCACCTGGGGATATTGCAGGGGTCAGCCCCTTGAAGTACAAAGGAAAGCAGGGCAGAGAAATCACAGTAATGACTGTGGCATGATGGCACTGGCTTTTGGGCCTTTCCACAGGTTATCTTTTTTTTAGAATGTTCTTCCCACATATGTTGTTACTGTATCTATGTAGTCTTTCCTGATGCCGCATCTGCCATATATATTTCTAATATATAATTATATATTATATTACATATAATATGTAATTTTTAAATATCTGCCTAATGTCTACCAAGGTTCCAGATTCAAATAAGTTATTCCTACGTTTGCTGAATGAATAAGCATCACTAATTCCAAATACCAGCTTCCAGGTCTCAGAAATTCTTGTAAAACCAGAAAAAATGTATTGATATTTGAAAAACTTTGTCCCCAAATAACTACACTCAGGTTCTAGATGTGTAAGTATAACTTCATAAACTTCTGACTCATAGATCCTCATACTACAGAGACTCTCCTCATGTTCTCCATTACACAAATATCAGTTTTCTCCCACTAATTTTAAAACAGTTTTAAAACTTTTAAAATTCAATATTGCGTCCTTTAAATGCTCCCATTCAGTTCCACTATACTGTCTTGGGAACACATCTCACAACCTCAGAGAGACAATGAACAGCATAAGAGGCTAGATTCTGGAGTGTGACAGGGTAAATGTATAGTCTGACTTCTACATTTACCTCCTGAGTAACCACAGGGAAATTATTTAGTTTCCCTATGCTTTTGTTTTCTCATCTTAAAAACGAAGAGGTTAATATTAACTAATCCATATGATTATTGTGATTACTGAGTCAATAGGTAAAATACTTTAAAAATTGCCTGGCTGAATATTTTTAATACTTGTTACCAATAATCAGATGAATACTCATGAATTTTAATGAATACTAATTCAAAAACCCATTATAAGAGTGCATAATACAAAAATCCTAAATATGAAATAATATAATATGCATGTAATGGACAAATGCTATTAATATAGGTAATCTAATTACAAGCTGAACTTACAGAAACAGGTGAGGCTTTATTTCACACTCTATTATTTAATTATGTAGTTAGGTGCCCAATGACATACCAGAGACTGCTGTCCAATTAGAGAAGACAGAGGAAGAATACAGTGGAGTGTACCCAAACTGTATTTGATCAGAAAAATACAGTCCTCTGGAACTTGTCAGAGAGCACTGCCATTTTGAATGGCTAATATTCTAAACTGCATATGTTTATTAATAATTAAATTAACTTGTAAGTGTTTTAAGGGAAAATTTTTTTTAAACTAGGGTAATGTATTGAAATTTTAGACTCAAGACTTACTGAAAAAGTCAGATATATTACATGAATAATACTAGAAAATATATTGATGTGTGCATTTTAATAATTGGTTTCTAACTTTTGTACTTCTTCTCTGACCTCCGAAATTTCCACTTGATTTCCTAACTTCAGGTTTCACACTTTTCTCAGTGCATTGTGTCTATCTTAACATGCAGGAGAAATTCTATTCTGAAGAAATGACACCAGTTCCATGTTTATTGCTAGCAGTCTAGTTCTTGAATTTTGAGCCTTACCTAGGAAATAGGTCCTTGTTTTTTATTCATGTATAGGATCTATGTTTTAGTAAAGCTACTCTAGGATTGGGAGCCTGCCACTATCTTGTCTTTCTCCCTCACAAGGTTTGAAACCATTATTTATGACCCCCAGCTGAGTTTCTAGAGAATTCTACTTGCTAATGAGCATCTTTGATCCGATTACTACTTATTATGTGTACCTGAATAACTATCATTATACAGCACCTGCCTATCATGACCTTTATTGTTAAGGGTTGAATTGTGTCCCCCAAAAGGATATGTTAAAGTCATAACCCCCAGTACCTGTGTAACCTTATTTGGAAATAGGGTCTTTGGAGACGTAATCAAGTAAAGATGTGGTTATTAGTGTAGACCTTAATACAATATGACTTCTACACTTAAAAGGGAAATTTAGACACAGAGATACATAGGAGGGCACCAGCATGGTGCACAGCAGAGACAGAAATTGAAAAAATGCAACTGCAAGCCAAGGAACACCAGGATTGAAAGCCACCATCTGGAGCTAGGAAGAGGCAAGGGAGGATTCCACCCATAGCCCTGCCCACAAATTGATTTTGGATTTCTCATCCACAGAACTGTGAAAGCATAAATTTCTGTTATGTTAAGCTACCAGTTGGTAGTAATTTGTTATGGTAGCTCTAGGAATTGAATATATTTATCTTACAAATTATTTATATCAGATATAACCCAGAATGGCAGCAAATTCTAATTCATATAAGAATTATGTCTTGTAAGACTGTTAACAAAAAGTGATGCTCACATGCATCTTATTTTGTAAGAGAAAATATTAAATAGGCTCATTATTTGATAAAAAAATTGTGTGGTAAGTGTGAGTTGTGAGAAGGAGTTCATTTAGGAAGATGACAAACCAACTTTTAAAAATAATTTCCTTTGCCTAACTGAAAATAATTGTATCTTTACTCAGTTTAAAAAATGATGAATTAATATAAGATAAAAACTACAAACTGATACAGTAGGAGCTTAAACTATCTATTTTCACTAATTGAAAAATTATAGATCTCCTTTGGATCAGAATATGCCATTGTTTAAAGATTTTTGTTGGCCTTGGGACCTTTTATGTAAACCTTTCTACTATTTTCTTCGTATGTATGGCCCTAGATTTTTTCCTTGAAAAAGAATCAGTTTCTAATTGGTCCACTTTGTAACGTTGTCAATAATTTTGATGGCAAATAAATAGAAAAACAGTAATATTATATAACTCTGGAGTGAGCTGAGAAAACAAATATTAGGAAAGATTTCCGTTCCCCCATTCTTACAGGCTATGACAGCGCCTACTTTAGTGCCTATACAGTAATAGAACTATCAGAAGGAATACTAATGATGACAGTGACAAAGGTGACATTCATAGATTGATGCATTCTGTATAAAGGGATTTGTGAGAAAGGTATGTTAGAAATATTAAACCATTTTTCTCGTCCAAAAGAAATGCCACATAGTCTTCTTTACCCTTGCCAACATTTAGTGCATTTCAGTTTTCGAGCTATGTCTTTTATTGTCCTGCATTAAAAAAAAAAAAAAAAAAAAAAAATTAAAAAAAAAAAAAAAAAAAAAAACTTAAAAAAAATCTTTTAAAAAAGTGCCAATCAATGTGTGTACTCCATAGGGTAAAGTGGATCAGTAATTGATTTTTCACGAAACCACATCATCATAGAGACAACACCCCCCCCCAACCCCCACTCCAACTGCCCAATTTGTCTCCAAATTCTACTTTTAGATGCAACCTACAGAAACTGCTCTTCTTTCCGGTTTTAACCAGGAAGCTGGACCAGCTCTATATCATTTACTTCCAGAACCACATTGCTGTGAGTAAACCAATTTGAGCATGAGAAAATGGTTTGAATAATTTACAAACAGAAATGTTAAGATTACCACAATAAGTGTTTACCCAATATACAAATAAACATGAACATACCCCTATTTTAGCTTTAGAATTTTAAAGGAATAAAATGAACTGTCCATGGTCAAAGTTAATGATGATTTCAAACACAAAAATTTGATCTATTTGCTTTGATTTTATAGAAAGGGTCATAATTTTTATGATAACAGGTAAATAGAAATAGACCATTTATGGCAATACTCCCCCTAACAGTATGCTAGTATTTATTGTTCCTTCCTTAGATAACCATTGCTGCACAGATGCATTAGTCACTTTTCATGCAAAAATGGAATATTAGATTTTACACTCGCCATCAAATAAAACTTTGTGAGAGTCTAGCTTCAATTGTAGGTATGATTGGATATCTGGAATCGTTTTGAGGTGAGAGCAGAGAATGTACCTGGGTTTTGCAGACTAGCAACCTCAATAAAAATGGCATTAGGTCCTCAGTCTTTAACGATCTGCTCATTGGTTCAGTTCTGAATTTGTCAGGTAATAGGCAAGGAGGAAGGATACACAGTAAACTGGACTAGTGTGGAAAATAATGCAAGACCATGAATTCTAGGTCTTTTCATCAAATGTCAGAACTAGAATTTTATTTCAGTTTTGATAAATTGTACCAAGCATAATATTAAGTTACACCTTCTGTTTTCATAAGAGTGTTATGAACCTTAGTGAAATGCTCATTCAGTAAAGGAAATTTTTCTTCCTCCCAAAATATGTGTTATATTCCTTCCATCAACTTGTGATATGTCTGTGTGTGTAAGTATGTATCTCAAGTTGGTGACAAAATAACAAAGGAAACATACTAATAATTTTCATCCAGTTAATCAACAATTAAAGTGATTTAGGCCTAGGTTAATAATTTACAATGTTTTCTTTAAATCTGAACTTTTTAAAATAATGAGCCAAATAAATAGAGATTTGCAGTACTTACCTATAAAGATGTTTATATATTTAATTAGAAAGTTTTGAAATGTTTAATAATACCCTGTGATGAATTGGGATAAATACATAGATAATTTCTATGCTCTGTTATGTCCATCTATCTCTCTAAAATAATACAAATCTCTCTAATACAATAATGGTATAATTTTAATCCTGTTTATCCCCTTGTTATCCTCCAGACAGTGCCCATCTCTTTCCTTTCATTGCAGTGTAACATAGAGTTTGTAACTTGCCCGTAAGGCATTTCTACTCATATACTTATTAACAGTTCAACAAAACACAGGTCACATCTATTTTCTAGAGCTGAAAGTAAGGATATATGTATATATTGTATATGTAACAATTTTCACTTCCTTACTGATGCCAGTTGCTGAACGTAAAATCCAATTTTTTTGTATCCCACTCTATGTTAAATGTCTTGTAAATAATGAAAAACAAGCAGCTCATTATTTTCAACTTAACTGTAGTCATAATAGACCAAATTTCAAAAATCTGTGGCCCATTCAGAGAATATAGTCTTGCTTTGAATATAATTTTAGTTGCACTAAAGTTCAGTAGTATTCTAAATTAGTTTGTAGGTTAATTTCATCGTGTAAGTAAAAAATGCCAGCTTCTGAATTATTTTGACAGATGGTTTGCATGATCACTTAAAAATGTATTACTTGGACTTTAAAAAATAATCAGTAGATTGGTTTATCACTAAGATTTTTAAAAAAGTAAGCAGCCTTATTATATTCAGAATGAGATCCTAATAAGGCACACTAAGTGTGTTCTTCATCTGAGAGTACCTGCAGAGTTCACTAACCACCCAGCTCATTAACTTTGATATGTTATCAATATGGGAAGAGGGTATGAAACAAATGTGAAGTGAATGTTGCCCTATGAAGTCAATCTCGTTTAACTCAAGACTGTATTTCGCACTGTGCTTATCTTTCGTGCTAAAGTGCTTTGCACAAGTTCTCAGTAAGAGTTAATTGAATCTATTGATTATACTATTTTTGCACACATCAAACCAATTAATTCAAATAAAAATTATTTAGTGCTCTTGCAAGTACATACACAAATAAAACCAAGGAAATGCTTTTGAAAAGCATAAAAAACAGACATACCAATTACCACTTGAAAATAAAATTTAAGCCAATGTCATCTCCTAATAGAAATAAGTTGTGGATGACATTACTATGCCCATCTCATTAATAATCCCTAAACATAACTCACATTTTGAAATATAACAAAAACAATCACACATAAATAAATGGGAGATTGCTATAAAATAGCTATACTTTAATCTTCTGTTTCTTCAAATGCCACAGCAATCATTCCAAAGTGAAAAGTCAATCAAGAGTTATCTGGTTAAGTAATTCTAAAAAAAAAAAACAAAAAAACCCCCCAAAAACTATGACCAAACTTATCTACAAAACAGAAATAGACTCACAGACATAGAGAACAGACTTGTGATTGCCAAGGGGAATGGAGGTGGGAGAGGGATGGATTGGGAGTTTGAGATTGGCAGATCCAAGCTATTATATATAGAATGGATAAACAACAAGGTCCTACTATATAGCACAGGGAACCATATTCAATATCCTATGATAAACCATAATGGAAAATAGTATTAAAAAAGCAATGTATATATATGTATACCTGAATCACTTTTCTGTACAGCAGAAGCTAACCCCAGCATTGTAAATCAACTATACGTCAATTTAAAGAAACAAAAAAACTATGACCAGCAGCTTAAGAATCTACTATGTATAAATATGCCATTTTGTTACCTATATTTTCTAATTCATTACTCTGGAATTTCTCACATTTTACATGGGAGCTCAAGTAGATCAAATCCCTTGGTTAAAATAGAAAATGTAGAATGAGTTCTCATCTTTAGTGTATTATACCCAGAAAGATTATAACACTAAAAATTAGTAAGATACAATGGTGTTATTATCAGGAAAACAAGTATGATAACTATTCTTTGTGTGTAATTTGATTATTTACATATATATTATCACATTAACTTCTCAAAAGATACTACTAGTATCCTGTTATAAAGTAGAAATCTATAAATTAGTTTTAAGAATTTTCTCATGCTCCTGATTAATGAAGCTTAACCTCAGACTCTGATCTTTTAACTTCAAGTATCCTATTCTTTCCTCTGACACTCAGTGAGAATAGTTTATTAAATTAAATAAACTAATTTATAAACCAAGTAGATAAATTCTAAAGTAAGACACCTTAAGTTATTTTCTCTAAAGGACACATTAAAGTAAAACATTTACTATTATAGCAGGTGATGACCAGGTTTGAATTTGGAAAGCCTCTAATAGAATAAATGGAAAATATCTAGGTCTTATACTCCATACAAAGATAATGAAGGATTGTCCCAAAATATTAGAATAATAGTGATGGTAATTCTAGGTCACAGGTAGGAATATTATTTTCTATATTTCAGTGTAAGCTTGTTTGGAGTTCCTGTGGGTCTGGAGACATAAAGGGCAATACTTATCTTTTAACTGGGCAGGTATCTCACTCTGGGATGTCTGCCAAGAATCCCGACATCCTGTGCATCTCTATGAGACAATCTAGGGGCAAACAGGACACCGTGTTCACAAACTTTGCATATTTTTAGGTGCTTGAAGACTAAACCAAAGGAAAGCAACTTTGAACAAATGGCAATTCATTATTCTCACCAACCTTCAATCTTGGAACAGACTCTGTCCTAATGCCATGACTTACCAGAACCTATGTGATACAGCTAAAGTGTGTTTAGAAAAATATTCATAAACTTAACTAAATATATTTATTAAAAAGATGGTAAAATAAATTGAATAATCATCCAGATCAAAAAGTTAGATAGAGAACTGGAAACATTAATCTAAGAGGAAGCAGAAGAATAAATATAACTGCATAAAATAATGAGGTAGACCACAAAAAGCTGATAAAACTACTGAATAAGTATGAGTTGATTCTTTTCATATAAAACAATAGAAGAGATCAACATTTAGAGATTGATAACATAATAAGGAAAAAGTGCACATAATTTAAAAATGAAATGAGAGTAAGATATCATAAGCCCTAATGAAATCAAAAGAATTATAAGAATACTTTTCTCAATCCTATTATTGAACAATCTTCTACGCAGACACATGCAAAAAAATACATATACATACCATTTTTATAGAAAAAATAATGTTCATACAGAGAAAGAAATAAACAAAGGTCCAGTTTACAGGTAATGTGTATCTACAAAGAAGAGAACCAAACAAATAAAAGAAAGGAAAACAGTTCAAAGGCAGTACAGTAATTGAGAAAGAAAACAAAACATATCTATAGACTAAAACTGCATACTGCTCCCCTCCAAAGAAAAAGAAAAAACGAAAGGATAAGATATACTTTAGTAAACTTACTGCACATCAGAGAAAAGGGCAGAATCTGGCATCCATGTTATAAAAATCAAATAACCTAAAAAAGAAGGAAGTTAATTCTCCTGAGGCTTTTCCATATTATAATTTCGCATTTTTTAAAGAAAGAATACCCTATGAAGTATTCATGGAAAGAAGGGTGAGCCAAAATTTTTACAAGCAAACTGTCATTGAAGTGTAAAATGAACAGAGTCAAAGCACCTCAAAAGATTTTAAAAAACAGGGGTGTACAATTACCAGGATTTTTCTTGGAGGATCTTTTAGAGGATTGCATGTTTGGATAATGTCTGCTCCATGTAATTTTCTTTAACAATAAGAATACTTATCATCTTAAGTCAGCGTGAAGGCCAGATTTTACAATGTTTTCTACTCTGCTACCCTTTGTGTCTTAGTTTTGTCCATTGGTGAATAGCTGAAGTAACTCTAGATACTACATCAAGGCAAGGCAATTCTGAGATTCAGAAACAGACCACCTTTATTCATATCTGTGCCCCCAAATAGAAAATATTTTCCTAGTGACCCCATAATACATGATCTATCGTTACTCTTTGGACAGAATAATGTGATTTTTGCACATGTAAAAAATACATAGTCAGAAACTTAATACAGACAATGAAATAAGACAGAATAAAGAGTTAAAATATATGAAGGCATAAACCACAATAAAAATCAAACTTACTTCACTAGAGCTATATTTTTTAAAAAGTTTACCAGTCTTAGCATATGAGTGCTCATGTGGAACCCCCCAAAATATGGATGTAGAAATCTAATTAAGAATAAAATAGCTTTAATTTCAATGACCCATGTAGTACAACCTTAACCCTACCCTAAGCCTAATAATATCTCTCTGTACCATAAGAACAGAGAGATTCTGCCATCAATGTCTCTGGAATAACCACAAAATTTGACCATAAATTAGGAAATAAAGAAAATAAGCATCATATAGTGGGAATAAAACAATCCCAAAAAAGTAGAAATAAAGAAAATTTTATCGATCTGGATATAATAAAATTATAGATCTGTTGCAAAGGTAGAAAAATACCAGCATCAAGAATATTTTTAAAATACCATTAATGCTTTGATCCAAAAAGAAATATGATTCAACAATTTATTTATTCTATTTACAAGCATTTCCAAACAATTATTATAGAGCAAGCACTGAGGATACAATGATGACCACAAACACGTTCATTAGCACATCTATCACCTCACATAGTTACTTTTTTTTTTTTTTGAGAATGCTTCAGATCTAGTCTTTCAGCCAATTTCAAATATACAATGCAGCATTAAGTATAGTCACCACGTTGTACATTAAATCCTCAGAACTTTAACAACTGAAAGTTTGTACTCTTTGAACAACTGTTACGATTTTGTTAAATCAACAATTGTTAAGTAGAACCACAGGGTGCCATATGATGAACACAGTTCAACAAAAGGCCACGAGAGGAACTGAAATAGTTATCTCAATATTTATTACTCACAGGTCTTGGTGGAACTACAAGGCATGCCTCAAGAGCCACATGGGTAGATCAAGGCAGGGTGCAGGAGGAGCAAGAGTGATGTGCCATTATTAGGGTCTGTTGGTGGAATGCTTTGGGGTTCCTGGGCTAAGGCCTGTGACAAAGTCAACCCAGAAAGAGGAATTTTGGTAAGCTCCATGGGGTCTTACCTAAGATGTACACAAGAAGAAGGCACTGGGAGGTAGAAGAGACTGTTTATCACATTGGGGAAGTCATATCAGGAACTTTCATTTACCTGTGACTCTGTGGGCTGTTATCTAGGGCATATGCTTGCATGATGGGCTAATGTTAATTTAAGGCCAAACAAAATGGATGCCAAGGTGGCAGTGCCATGGAATGGCTTAGCTAGTCTTGTCACAAACATCTCCCCATTCCCGCCAACCCCAGCCCCTAGCAACCGCTATTCTATGCTTTGTTTTTTGATATTGATTTTTTGTGGGGATTTCACATGTAAGTGATACCATACAGTATTTGTCTTTCTGTTTCTGACTTATTTCACTTAGGATAACGTCCTTAAGTTCCATTCATGTTGTCACAAATGGCAGGATTTCCTTCTTTTTTACTGCTGAATGATATTCCATTGGATGTGTGTGTGTGTGTGTGTGTGTGTGTGTGTGTATATATGACATTTTGCTCTCCATTCATGCATGGATGGATGCTTAGGTAGTTTCCATATTTTGACTATTGTGAAAAATGCTGCAATAAACATGGGAATGCAGAAACCTCTTTGCGATACTATTTTCAATTCTTTTGATGTATACACATCAGTGGGATTTCTGGATCGTATAGCAGATCTATTTTTAATTTTTTAAGGAACCTTCATACTCTTTTCCATAATGGCTGCACCAATATACACTCCCACCAACAATGTATAAGGGTTCCCTTTTCTTCACATCCTCACCAGCACTTATATTTTGTCTTTTAGATAATAGCCATTGTAACAGGAATGAAATGATATCTCGTTGTTTTGACCTGTATTTTTCCTGATGATTAGTGATGTTGAGCACCTTTCATATACTTGTTTGCCATTTGTATATCTTCTTTGGATAAATATCTATTTAGTTTCTTTGCCCATTTTAAAAATTGGATTATTTGTGGTTTTTTGCTTTTCTATTGAGCTATAAGAGTTCCTTGTATATTTTAGACACTAACTTCTTGTCAGAAACTAGCTTCTTGTCAATATTTTTCCCATTCCATAGGTTGCTTTTTCATTTTGTTGAGGGTTTCCTTTACTGTGCAGAAGCTTTTTAACTGAGGTGGTTCTACAGGTATATTTTTGCTTTGGTGCTTATACTTTTTGTGTCATATGCAAAAAATCTTTGCCAAAACCAATATCAGGAAGTTATTTTCCTATGTTTTCTTCTAGGGGGTTCAGGTTTTATATGTAAGTCTTTAATCCATTTTGAGTTAATTTTTGTAAAAATTCTTATTGAGTTAATATAGGCCTTGAGAGTTAAATGGATTCAGCTTCGTAACTACAGAAACTAAAAGAAGAGGTAGATGAAATGGAACTAGGATTTTTTGAAGAAATAAAAGGCAAGAAGCTTAGCTAACAAGTCAAGAGAAGATTAGTATGTGAGGAAGAGGAGTGTCACTGCCAGTTAATGGAGAAAGAGAAAAAAAATTAAGAGAAACTGCCTAGATTACATAAACTTTAGGGAAAAGGAATTGTCTTAGTTTGTTTGCACTGCTATAACAAAGCAGCACAGACTATGGGCTTATAAACAATAAACATTTATTTCTTACAGTTTTGGAGACGGGAAGTCCACGTCACAGTGCCAGCATATTTCTGGTGAGAGCTCTCTTCCGGATTGTAGACTGCCAACTTTTCATTGTATCCTCATGGCAGAAGGGGCAAGGGAGCTCTCTAGGGCCTCATTTATAAGGGTACTAATTCCATTCTTGAAGTTTCCATTCTCATGACCTGTAATCTCACTGTAAAAGCCCACGTCTTAATACCATTATATTGACATTAGGTTTCAACACATGGATTGGGGTATGGGAGCATAAACATTCAGCCTATAGCAGGAATAAAAGGGTTTTTGTTGTCATTTTGGATTGTTTTGTTTTTCCTCAGTCATGTTCTTCTTGAACGCCTTGAGCAACATATTTGTGTTGCTTTTATATGCTAAGACAGTTCTTTTGAAATTAAGAGCACAGAGGCTGATTTTTATTTTAACCACATGGAGTTCCTTTTCCATTAAAACACAAATAGCCTGAAGAAAGGAAAGCACTAATCATTCACACAGCCACTCCTTTATTTATTTCTTCATCGATCTAATACTTACTGTGCACTTATTTTGTGCCAGGTTATATCCTCTGTGCTTGGTACTATTTAAAGAAGAAAACAGAAAAGGATGTCCATCCTCATTAAACTCCTCATAAAACTTGCATTCTAGCAGGAGGAGACAGAACATGGTAATAATGTCAGCTGTGTAGTAAGTTAGAAGCTGGTAAGAGCAATGTATAACAGTCTTCACTTTTGTTGTTATGCTTCTCCTGGCCTAAGATAAAATAAATCGACTTATTTCTCAAGGGAAATTTTTCCCAGTGTTGTCACCTTGCTTCTTCATCAGATGATTGCTGCTGATGGTGAAGTCTTTTTCTCTAAAATTTCCAAAAGAGATTTAACATAGTTCAACACACTTTCTAAAAATTGTATATAACCCTGCTGTTTTTTCATATCCATTATTTGTCTTCATATATTAAAACTGAAAAAAAAAATGAGAAAATACTTCATAATACATTTCCTCTTGACATACTAGGAATAAAATGAATTTAGATTCAATTTTATCTTCACAAAAATCTTGGTTTTACGTGAAAGTAAATGCAGTTATATCTTACAGGGATTTGACTTTACATAAGTATAGGAGCTAGTTAAGTAGTTTCTGTAAAGCTATGGTCATGTCTGACGCAGCACCTTGAAGCCAGAGAATAGCAGACAGTTAGGAAAGAAAGATGGATGTATGGTGGGGAGAAGAACAAGCTGGTACCCACAAATATGACCTGGAGCCCATGAGGACAGACAAATCTGTGTAACTTATTATTACCTCTGACTTTGATTAAAAAACGGGGGTGAGGGGCAGGGACCTCATTATAAAGGGAAACACATACACCTGGCATAGAACTCAGAGAAGCTGAAGAAGGATGTGCGGGAATGTGGAATAGTTGAATGCAGTGAGAAAAACAAGAATGTATATGAGGTACAGAAAATGGCTGCTGTTTCACTTTTGCCTTTCAATCTCCAGCAAGAATCTCTCTCATGGCCCACGCTAACTGGAGACAAATTGGAAAGGAATTCTAGGAAATGAAGTTTAGCTCCTCCAAGGTGACTCATTGCAAAGTCATCACAGATATCATTACTGAATTTCTCTATTTTCACAGAGAAATTGGTTTGAGTACCAGTCTCCTAGGCTATGTCTACAAATTAATTTCAGAAAAATAAACTCTAAAAACTACTTTTTTAAAAAGGTTTCTTTCACATAGGAAAATTGTCTTATGGTAAAAAATTATAGAAACACAAAATTACAGTCTTGTGAAATAAAGATTATGATTTCCATGTATCTTCATTCAATTTCCATAAAGGTGACTGGACTCCAACTTTTTCATTCTCTTTGTCACTTGGCTAGCAATTCATATTCCAGGAGAGTGAGGCTCCAATGGAACCCCTCCTGGATTTGTTTCCTGGCTCTCTGGACCTGAAATACATGATGCCTGCAAATTACAGAACTGAGTCATCTATTTAATAACTCAGGCCAAAAACAAATATTTCCCTCTTTCTAACAGTACCACAATTTCCTTTAGAAACTTTAGTTTTCTCCATTAGTTAACGTTTATAAGATAATCTTGAGCATGTAGCTCAAGCTAGGTCGATAACAATGATACAACAGTTCAAAAAATAATCGATCGTGAAGACAGCTACTATATTAATTTTAATTAATAATAGTTAATAAGGGACCCAAAATATTACTTGATGTTCAAAGAATGCTTCATAAAAATCAGGCCTGCATGCGCCCCAGGTATATGTATTAATCAGTGCTCTATAAATAGTTTATTTTTATACTGTCAATCCTAGAATTGTAACAGATAACAAGAGGTCGGTGCTGAAACAAAATTATAGTTGACACAGTAAATGAGCCTGAAAGAATAAATCCAGAGTAGCATGAGACATTCATTGCCTTAGACTTAGACAACAATCAGTACCCGTCCAATCTGGTCAAGAAGCTGAAAGCACATGCTGTTTAGCATGTAACTCTCTCTCACAAATTTAAACTTCTGCCAGATACTCTCTTGCTTTGTTTGTAGACATAGACTTTGATAGTTATTTAGAGTTAGAGAAGTTAACAATAGCATATAGGAAAAATACATTCAGAAACTAGTTTTTATTGGACTATATTTTGGAGAAAATGAAATAGAATGTGATGATCTTATAGACCAACCACTTTCAAAGTGTATCCATCCACTTGCTTGGGGAGCCCACAACATTTTCAGGGGGTCCAAGAGATCAATACTATTTTTGTAGTAATGTTAGGATGTTATTTTCTTTTTTTCTTTGTGTTAATATTTCATTGAGTTTGCCACTAAAGTGGCAAACTCAGTGGTGAGTAAAACTGCTGATGCTTTAGCATGAATCAAGACAGTGGCACCCAACACTTCTGATAGTAATTGTTTTTTCAGCAGCAAATGCTCATTGTACAACAGAAAACACAAGCCAGATTTCATTTTCAATGAAGATATAAAAGTTAATATCATTAAATATTGACAATAGCGCATGTGTATTTTTAATATTACATGTGAAAACACGTAAAGTGAAAATATGCATACAGCACTAATGGTGCATATCAAAGTACAATTGTTGCCTTAAGTGAAAGCACCTGAGTGATTGATTTGAGAACATAACTAGTGGCTTTTTTCAAATGACCACAATTTATGCTTGAAAGAATGACTGAGAGATAAACTGGGGTTATACTGGCTTAAGTGTTTGTCAGACATTTTCTTGGAAATGAACTGAGACTGACACTTTAAGAAAAATGACTTAAAATTTGAACTTAAGAGCAAACATTAGAATTTTGAAAAATTGTATATACCACTCTAAGCTTGATACCTTCCAGTCTTAAATACTTTTCTGATGAGGAAATTAGCAAATGCAATTATTTTTATAATAAAATGTGTCAACATTTGGACCAGTTTTTTATAACACAAACAATCAACTTTTTCGAAATGATCGACGTATTATGTTGCAAAATCATGCGTGGATAAAATGTTCATTCAAAATACAAATAGGTCCAGTAGATTCTAATGTCACACACAGTGACATTCCACACTGAAACTAACTTTTAAGAAACTGCTGCTTACTTCTGTTTTGGTTTATCATCAAAGAAGAATATCTACAATTATCTAGAAATATATATATATTAAAATATTGAAAAATGTGAAACAATTATATTTCCTTATTAATTTTTGCATTAAAAATATTTTTACAAAAGTAAGATATAACAGGTTTATTGCTATTATAAAAAGACATGATATATACATATTTTAGTATTACCCTTTTCAGTACAATAAAGAACCACATATAATAAAGAAATAAAAGCCTTTTGGGGCGGTGTCAAAAAAATTTTAAGTTTGTAAGTTTCCTGAAAATTTGATTACCACTGTTCTAAAGAGTAGAAATATAAAATATATACACTGTTTATTTTAGTAAAATGCCTCTAGTCTTCTTTTACTATTTTAAAGTCACTTATCTTAGATCATTCATTCATTTTTTTCAACAAAGGTTTATTGAAAAACTGTAGTGCAGTAGCCACTTTTGTGGTTGCTGGGATATGAAAGTGAACAAATAGACCTCTTTGCTCTTACATGGCTGCTCTTTTGTCCCTCCTTCTTAGAGACAATAATCCTTATTCCTTCACCTTCTGCTAAGGTCTTGGTGACTCTGGTCTCATTGTCTTAAGATTTTGAAAATGTATATAAAAAACCTAAAATAAAATCTTGCAATAAAAAAAGTATTTTTAAAAGTCTTTAAACAGGTTTATCAGTTTTATTCCCATAGCTATTGTAGTTAAAGTCAGTTCTTCAATTCTGATAAACTTTATTTTTATTCAATTTTATTTGACTTATCACATTTTTCAACACTGTCATCTCAAACGTTTCCAGGCTTTTATAGTTCCCATCCCCACATGCCTACACGTCTTTATAGTAGACCTCTCCTACTTAGAGTAAAGTCTGAACTGTGGGAAATCGACCAGTCTTGGAAATAGATATTGGAGAGCTGTTTTTTAGTAACTGATTTCTCACTCCGTGAGGATGAATGCATTTTTAAAGAAGTAGGTGCATACTGGGAAGCAAGTCCAAAATCCTCTAATTGGAGAGTAAATAGATAAAGCAGTAAGAGAAATTGGGGAAAAGAAATGAATCAGAAGAAGATTAGTGAATATCCAGGATCTTGAAAACTAAGAGAGAGTGTAGTTTCAAATAGAATAGAAAGTTTACATGATCAAACGCTACTGAAAATTTGAGGAGGAATATAGTTGCTTGTACATATTAGCATAATTAAATCTAATTAGTTAGAATTTTCCTTGTTGTTAATTGAACAGTTTCTCCAGCTTGACAGTAAAACATTTTCAGGAAAAGCGGTCATCTAAAAGTATGAATAACCTTGAGCTGGAAGACTTTTTAACTCTTACTCTTCCACTCAACTTCTGCAAATTGTGCAATGTCTGTTGATGTCTCCTGAGTTTCAAAATGTGTAGAGTAATACCTACCCTATTTATCAGTTTGTGAAAAGCAAATTAATATTATATTAAATGTACTTTGTAAAAGATCACATAATTTTAAGTAGACATTTGTTTTAGAAAAATATAGATTTTTGACTTACTGGCTTCTTTATTTCCACTTTTCTCTCCCCAGCCCCATCTAGTACATTTTAAATGCAATTATCACAAGATGACAATGGCCTAATATTGTATCTTTAAGAACTTCTTTATCAGGAATTTATCATTTTAAAAAAAGTCATCAGGACTATAAAAATGTGATTGACATCTATATAAGGAAATTGCACTAAAGTAACCTACTGAAATCTTGAGACTGGAAAAAACATAGTGGAAAGTTAGAAGACAAGATGACATAACAAAAAAGTGAATTAGCAAAATCAATGATAACTTGTCAACCAGAACTTGACAAAAGAAATATTTGACTGCAATGCCAATAATTTGTCTTTGAATAGTCATCTGAAACATTTATGGTGCTAAGATTTTCAAAATCCTCCTCATATACACAGAACATAAATTTTTGTCACAATTAATTTTCCTAAATGACTCTGGAAAAATATTTTTAAGTGTCATTTCATATAACTTTCACTGAAACCAAGTATTGCTGTTTATTGACAATAATGTAGTCTGGAGATAAATCTGAAGAATTATTTGGTTTTATTAAACCACATTTAGCACTGATTAAGAGAAAGTGAGTTTTAGAATTATCAACCATTGTATGTATCTCTATGTAACTTCCCAGACTGCTTCTTTGACAACAGGATTTTAAATAAATCAATCAATAGGTATCTATTTGATGTAATGTTGACATACCCACATATTATAGGTATAACATATTTGTGTGTATAAAATCCTGCCTTTTCTAACTTCCCTTTCTCAGCTTAGCCTCAAGCCTCCACAGTTGCTCTTCCTTTATCCTGTAATGTTCTTGATCATCCAGATCTTTATATGGTTCACTACATTACATTATTTAAGTCTGATAAAATATCACTTTCTCAAAATTTTCTTTCTTTACTGTCCTATCAAACACTCAAGCAGAAGGGCTTCCCTGGTGGCACAGTGTTTGATAGTCCGCCTGCCGATGCAGGGGACGCGGGTTCGTGCCCCAGTCCGGGAAGATCCCACATGCCGCGGAGCTGCTGGGCGCGTGAACCATGGCCGCTGAGCCTGCGCGTCCGGAGCCTGTGCTCTGCAACGGGAGAGGCCACAGCAGTGAGAGGCCCGCATACCGCAAAAAAAAAAAAAAAAAAAACTCAAGCAGGGAGTACAGAACAAGTCATCTTCTGCATAACCGTTATCCACGTGGCTGAAGACAACCATGAGCTTTCTCTTGTACAGGATATATATCCTTAATTTCATTGTTCAGTATTTGATGAATTTGGATATTCTCAATATTCTCAACTCTCAACAATGGAACCTTTCCATTGTTCTCCAAATTGACATCATACTTCTTAAGACAAAGGTATAAAACTGAATAAATTATCATGTGTGGCCTGACCAAAAAAGAGCAGAAAAGAGCTATCACCTCCCTTATTCTAAATGCTTGACTTCTATTATAGTACCTGAGATTATAGTAGCATGCCTGTGAGACGTATCTCACTGTTGACTCACAATGAGAATACTACAAATTTAAATGCCTAAATAATGTTAATAAGCCATTTTCCTCTTTTGACATAATTTTACCTAAATTTGATTTTTTGAAACACTTTATTTTTTAAAATTTATTTTGTTGAAGTATAGTTGATTTACAATGTTGTGTTAATTTCTGCTGTACAGAAAAGAGATTCAGATATACATATGTATATATACAATATTTTTCATATTCTTTTCCACTATGGTTTATCACATGATGTTGAATATAGTTCCCTGTGCTATACAGTAGGACATTGTTGTTTATCCATTCTATATGTAATAGTTTGCATCTGCTAATTCCAAACTCCCTACCCATCCCTCCACCACTCCCTTTCCCCCTTGGCAACCACAAGTCCGTTCTCTATGTTGTTAGTCTGTTTCTGTTTCCTGCGTAATTTTATTTGCCATAGTTTAGATTCCACATATAAGTGATATCATATGGTATTTGTCTTTCTCTTTCTGACTTACTTCACTTAATATGATAATCTCTAGGTCCATTCATGTTGCTGCAAATGGCATTATTTCATTCTTTTTTGTGGCTGAGTAGTATTCCTTTGTATATGTACAACATCTCCTTTATCCATTTATCTGTCAATGGACATTTAGGTTTTTTCCATGTCTTGACTATTGGAAAACATTTTTAATATTAGTCAATGTGTATAAAATAACAGTATATAAATTGACATCAAGTTAACAAGCAACGTTAAGTTTAACAGATAACTACCAATCCCTGTCATATTTATTGTCTCTTAGTTCTCCATAAATAATTTTCCTGATGTGTGTTTTCTCCCATCCTCTTACCAAAACAATTCTTTAAAAACCTATGAATACAATAAATTTGCCATAAAAACTGGAAATACATTAAAGAAATATATCTCAAATTATGTTTTACTAATAGAATAACACTACAAATTTAATTACCATTGTTGTTTATACTTGTGAAATGCTATTAATTAAGATGTTGAATTAATGAGCTTTTCATCTCCAAAAGTTCAGTATGGAGTTTGCCCATGTAGAAGAACACATAATTCATTATAAAATTCTCTTTTAAGCATTTAGAAGCTGTTAAAGCATACAGAGTTATAGTCTTCTTAGAACCATGAAGCTGCTGAGGCAGCAGTAATAGAGTAGAAAATGATTGGTGTTTTGCATAATACATAATCTAATGTGTTTTCCTTACCTGTTTTAGTTTCAGTATTGGAGAAAGAATCAAAAGAGCAATCAAAACCATACGGTTTAACTGTTCAAAAACATTTGAGAAGTTCTAAATATTCAAAAGGAAAAGAACTTTTAAGTATTTTATATTAATACATTTTAGCTTTTTTGTTGTTGTTGAGGAAGCTATGTTTTGATAGGTAAACTCAGGCAAACAGTTACATTGGTATTGCTATACAGAAAAAACCTTCCACTTTTTCACTGGCCACCTTAGAACCAGCACTCCTGTGTATTCCCTGTCAGCCTTTCCTCTTTTCTAAAGTCCAGTTGTTTCATGCCACAGTTTCATGGATAATGGGAGACAGTAAAGGGTTTTATTACTCATAGTGCAGTAGGCAGCAGAAGCTTCATGTTTACATCAGTTCCCTTTGCCCTGAAGTCCCAGGAGAGTGATGGATAGCCACACGCAGTCAGATGTTTTGTTCACAGTGAAGAAATTCAAGCTTGGGAAACCCTGATCTTATAAAGTGGGTTGCTAAAGAATCTGCCTGACCCTTGCACAGAGGGAGACATTACATTTATTTTTTCCTGGACAGCAAACAAACTTGTCTTCTGCTCCAGATTGGATCACACTCTCTGTATTGCACAGCTGTTTACTATGTAAACATCCTTGAAAATGTAGTCGGGAACAAAGTCAGATACAAGACTTGAAAAAACCTGAGACATCTATTAAAAATTGTATCCTGACATTCTCAGGAGTTGATACTTAGCCAAACACCTGAATAGCAGGAAGGACAGAGCCACTAATAATCAGGGGAAAACATCATGGGCAGTGAATGCAACCACTACAAAGATTCTAAGTAAAGGAAGAATGTGGCAATTTAGGGGGAAAAAAAAGAAAGCCATTATAAGCCATGGGTGGGTGAAGTCTAATAAGTGAGGTCAGAGAGATAGGCAGGAGTCATATTACACAGATCAAGGCTTCTCAGACTTTAATGTGCCCACAAATTACATGGGGATGGATCTTGTTAAGATGCAGATTCTGATTAAGCAGGTCTGGGGAAGGGTCTGAAATTCTGCATTTCCAACATGCTTCCAGGAAATGCCTACCAGTGCTGTAGATCTGTGTAGCAAGGATGTAGAGCCTTTTGCAATGTTCAAATGAGAAATGATTGTGGTTTGGAACAGTTTGGTAGTCATAGAGATGAGAAAATAGGACCAATTTAGAGTACATTATGAAAATAGTGATACTGATGGAATGGGTATAGAGTGTAAAGGAAACAAACATAAGAATTCTGGGCACTCAATTCTGACATATGTGTATGGAGTTGGGGGGTTTCCACAGCACCAACAAGCAATGCTGTGACACCAACATGATGTCCTACAATTTTACTCAATTCTGACAGTCTCTCCCTGGAGATAGTAGCCTAATGCCACAGGTTAAGCGCTCAGTCCTACAAGACTACTCACCCTTCAGATGTCAATTGCAAGGCCAGGTTATCATCTATGCTTTTGATGACTCCCTACTTCGGTTCAATTAATTTTCTAGAGCAGATCACCGAGCTCACAAAAACATTTTACTTACTGAATTACCAGTTTATTATCGGTGGATATAACTCAGGAACAGCCAGATGGAGGAGGTGTATAGGGCAAGGGAAAGGGAAAGGGCGAGAAGCTTTCACACCCTATCCGAGTGTGCCTCTCTATATACACCTCCATGTGTTCACCAACCTGGAGACTTTCTGAACTCTGTCCTTCGGGGGTTTTATGGAGGCTTCATTACATAGGCATGATTGATTAAAGCATTGGCCACTGGTGCTGAAATCAATCTTCAGCCCCTTTCCCCTTCCTGAAGGTGTGAGAGTTTTGGGGGGGAGTGGCACTATAAGTTCCAGTCCCCATTCTTAAGTGGAGTCCAAAAGTCACCTCATTAATTGACAGAAGATACGTTTTATCACTCTCATCGCTTAGAAAATTCCACTTGTTTTAGGAACTCTGCCAGAAATGGGTAGAAAGACCAAATATATATTTCTTATTATAAAATCACAATATTCCCAAAAAGCATAAAGGAAAAATCCTAGATTTTTTTGGTTTACAATCTGTGTAGATTACAGCATAATTCTTTGAGAAAAAAGTGTATGCAGGTAAAGGTGAGAATTAGATATTCTATTTTAAGAATTAGTGTGAACTTATAAGACATCCAGGTATATATATCAAGTAATTAATTAGGTAGTATACAAGTCAGGAGTGATAGGGAGAAGTCATTAACATTTAGCTGTTACATAAAACACAGAATTAGATGGACTCACCTAGGGAATTGAAGAGCAAAAGGGGCTTAAGGGAGGTGCAGAACTGCAGATTACAGTAGAGAGAGTTTTTTCTTTGAGTTTGTTCTGAAAGGTAACTATAGAAAAGAGCTGTAGTTAAAAGGAGATATAATGCAAAGGGAGAATTTATTTTCTCTTGTTTCATGGTGGAAGACACCAAAGTACAGCAGTGTGTGAAGGGATTGATGAGGTAGCATGAGTGAAATTGATACTCTACAGAGTATTATAGAGGAAATTACAGATAAGTCCCCCAAATAGCAGAAGGTAACGGGATATAGAAATGCCCAAGAATTTTAAAGCGGGGGCAAATTGTTCATTGCAATAGGAAGGAGGGCAGAACTTGTTTACTGGCAGTAAGATGAGATGTTGGTTGCTCATGATTTGTCTTTTCTCACTTAAATATAAGGTATTGCCACTGTTTGAGTGGAAGAGTAGAGGACATGTAATGGTTGAGGAGAGAGGAAATGTGAACCAGTTGCTTTGGAGAGCCAGGAAGCAAACATGAGGGAAATGTGTAGCGTTACTGGGCAGTGTTTGCTGATATGACATTTCTGGTTATTAATGTAAAGTGAGCCTGGTCAACATTCAGTGTTGCTGTTTTTGTTGTTTTTCATAGGTGTTTACCTACTTACAAGCATACCTGGAGAAGGAAGTCAATTGGGTTTTCTCCAGGGATAAGACTGAAGGAGGGAGAGAAAAGCAAAGGAATTAAAATGCTCACAAGATTCATATTTGATAATGAACATAGATTATGAACTCCAAATGGGGTAAAGAGAGAAATTAGGACTTGAGCAGATTGGATTTACTGAGTATACAAACTGAAGAAGTTTAAATCAATGGACCTTTAGTCGTGTAACCGATATTCCTTTTCTGACTACCCCAGTCATGATAGATAACACTGGGCCATTACCAGGAAATGCTATAGCTACTTTTTACGTGACTTCTGCCAAGATTTATTTTAAATTAAAAGCCTATTTTTTATTTTGTAATTTAGAGGTCATGGAATTACAATGAGGACTTAGCTAGCATAACATTCAAACATTATGGAAACCTCTTTTATATCCCAGCACAAAAGGCCCAGCATTTGAGGGCACACTTCATCAGTACAAACAGAAAATGCATTCGTTAGAGCACACACAGGAGCCTCATTCACAGCCTAGCAGTCAGCACTGGGCAAAGCACCATCTGTAAATCTGAACAACACCTTTCAGGTCATAAGGACACAGCCCTCCATACAGGACACAAGCCGTAGGACCTCAAAATAAAATACAACTGCATCTGTGAACCATGAAGCTTGTCTATTGTATTCCTTCCAATGTTAGAGATAGATATTGATACAGAATGTATGTAGGATTTGAGTGATGGATGGGCTTAGATAAGAGGAAAGACAAATTAATTAACTTGTCAAATCCTGCTTCTCAGAGTGTAAGCATGCAATAGATCCTTGCATAATTAGTTATTGATTCCCAGTAGTTCTAAACATCTGTTTTCTTGCTTATCTTGATGTTCCCATTTGTGTTTTCAGAGGAACTCATGAATTAGAAATAATTTTTGCAACGGTGGCAAATGGAGGGCAATGTACATTAGTAATATTGAACAATTCATCTTACTCTTAAAATTGTGTATGTGTATGTGCTGAAAACACATTGATGAAGTGTATCACCATTTTTTTATTGTCAATAAGATAACTTTGAGGAATAGAATTGGAGGTAGGTCTACTTTTATAACATCTTTAATGACATTTAATTGAATATATAAAAAACAGCTTTATGTAAATATTTTGGCATTTTAATGATGTTATATCATGTCTTTTATTTTTTATTATTTATAAATCTCTTTATTTTTATATTTAAACATCTTAATTGAAGTATAATTGTTTTAAAATGTTGTGTTTCTGCTGTATAACAAAGTGTATCAGCTATATGTATACATATATCCCAATATCTCCTCCCTCTTGCGTCTCCCTCCCACCCTCCCTATCCCACCTCTCTACGTGGTCACATAGCACCGAGCTGATCTCCCTGTGCTATGCAGCTGCTTCCCACTAACTATCTATTTTACATTTGTTAGTGTATATATGTCAACTATATTCTCTCACTTCGTCCCAGTTTATACTTCCCCCTCCTCATGTCCTCAAGTCCATTCTCTGCATCTGCATCTTTATTCCTGTTCTGCCCCTAGGTTCATTAGAACCATTTTTTTTAGGTTCTATATATATATATATGTGTTAGCAACGTTCTAATTTCATTCTTTTACCTGTAGCTGTCCAGTTTTCCCAGCACCACTTACTGAAGAAGTGTATTTTCTCCATTGTATATTATTGCCTCCTTTATCTAAGTTAAGGTTACCATATGTGCATGGGTTTATCTCTGGGCTTTCTATCCTTTTCCATTGACGTATATTTCTGTTTTTGTGCCAGTACCATACTGTCTTGATTACTGTAGCTCTGTAGTATAGTCTGAAGTCAGGGAGCCTGATTTCTCCAGCTCCGTTTTTCTTTCTCAAGATTTCGTTGGCTATTTGGGATCTTTTGTGTTTTCATACAAATTGTAAAATTGTTTGTTCTAGTTCTGTGAAAAATAGCATTGGTAGTTTGATAGGGATTGCATTGAATCTGTAGATTACTTTTGGTAGTAGAATCATTTTCACAATGTTGATTCTTCCAATCCAAGAACATGGTTTATCTCTCCATCTGTTTGTATCATCTTTAATTTCTCTCATCAGTGTCTTATAATTTTCTGCATACAAATGTTTTGTCGCCTTACGTAGGTTTATTTCTAGGTATTTTATTTTTTGTTGCAATGGTAAATGGGAGTGTTTTCTTAATTTCTCTCTCAGATTTTTCATCATTACTGTATAGAAATTCAAGAGTTTTCTGTGCATTAATTATGTATCCTTCTACCTTAACAAATTCGTTTGATTAGCTCTAGCAGTTTTCTTGTAGCATCTTTAGGTTTCTCTATGTATAGTATCATATCATCTGATAAGAGTGACACTTTTAATTTTTCTTTTCCAATTTGGATTCCTTTAATTTTATTTTCTTCTCTGATTGCTGTTGCTAAAATCCTAAACTATGTTGAATAGTAGTGGTGAAAGTGGGCAACCTTGTCTTGTTCCTGATCTTAGAGGCATTAAGAGGCTATGCGACCATTTGCAGACAAGAAGTGCGCTAAATCCTGGATTTTAACAGGTATATATTTTCAGCTAAAAACTAAGTTTTCAACAGTAAACATGAAGAGAAAAGCTAAATACGTGTATTGCATATGACCTCAACTGAAATGACCACATCAATATAAAGACATTTATCCACCTGTTGCTTATAAATGTATGCTCTATTGTAAGTCATATTTTAGAATCTAATTTCAAGTGTTTACAATTTACTGTCAATTGACTGTATGTCAATAGTACATTGTTTTGTTGAGTTTTGAATGTGTGATAAGATAAAAATAGTGCCTGTGATGCATACTTCAAAAACATATTAATAGGTTATTTATTGTATATTAAAATAAATTTATGGCTTATTTGTAATATGTGTATTGCTGATTTCAGCTGCTAGACTGACGCATATTAAGGTAGGAGATACATAATTGCAGGCATGATTTTTAATATATACAATATTACAAATATTTTGGGGTATCTGTGAACTTAGTATGACTTTAGGCAGCCTCTCTGCTAATGGGTGGGGTTGTGTTCCTGTCTTGCTAGTTGTTTGGCATGGGGCATCCAGCCCTGGAACTTGCTGGCCGTTGGGTGGATTGGGGTCTCAGTGTTGAGACAGAGATCTCTGGGAGAGCTCTTACTGATTGATATTACTTGGTTCCAGGAGGTCTCTGGTGGTCCAATGTGCTGGACTCGGCTCTCCCACCTTGGAGGCTCAGGCCTGACCTGGCCGGAGCACCAAGACCCTGCCAGCCATGCAGCTCAGGAGAAAAGGAAGAAAAGAAAGGAAAAAATAAAACGAAATAATAAAATTTTAAAAAATTTAAAAAATATTTAAAAAAAGAAGGGAGCAACCAAACCATTAAACAAATCCATCAATGATAACAAGCACTAAAAACTAAACTAAGATAAACATAAAAATCAGAAACAAATCAGTTGCAGAAAGCAAACCCCAAGTCTACATTTACTCCCAAAGTCCACAGCCTTAATTTTGGAAACATTCGTTTTCTAATCAGGTATTCCACAGATACAGGGTTCATCAAGTTGATTGTGGGGATTTCATCTGCTACTCCTGAGGCTGCATGGAGAAATTTCCCTTTCTCTTTTTTGTTCACAGAACTCCTGGGGTTCAGCTTTGGTTTTTGCCCTGCCTCTGTGCTTAGGTCACCCTCAGGAGTGTGTTCCCCACCCAGACAAAAGGGGGTTAAAGCAGCAGCTGATTAGAGCTCTCTTGCTCACTCAGCCTGGGGAGAGGGAGGGGTATGGTAGTCATAACTGGAATGAGGGGTGAGCCTGTGGTGGCAGAGGCCAGCATGACACTGCAACAGCCTGAGGCACACCATGTGTTCTCCCAGGGAATTTGTCCCTGGATCTCGGGACCCTGGCAGTGGTGTGCTGCACATGTTCCCAGGGTGGGTGTCGGTAGTGACCTGTGTTTGCACACAGGATTCTTGGTGGCGGCAGCAGCTGCATTAGCATTTCATGCCCATCTCTGTGATCCGAGCTGATAGCTGTGGCTCATGCCCATCTCTGGAGCTCATTTAAGCGGTGCTCTGAATCCCCTCTCCTCATGCATCCCAAGTCAATGGTCCCTTGCCTCTTTGGCAGATCCAGACTTTTCCCTGACTCCCTCCCGGCTAGTTGTGGCACACTAGCCCCTTTCAGACTGTCTTCACACAGACAACCCCAGTCCTCACCCTGGGATCTGACCTCCGAAGCCTGAGCCTCAGCTCCCAGTCCCCACCCACCCTGGCGGGTGAGCAGACAAGCCTCTCAGTTTGATGAGTACTGGTCAGTACTGACTCTCTGTGTGGGAATCTCTCCGCTTTGCCCTCTGCACCCCTGTTACTGCACTCTCCTCCGTGGTTCTGAGGCTTTCCCCCCCACCCCCCGTTCCCACCAGTGCAGGGGCTCCCTAGTGTGTGGAAACTTTTCCTCCTTCACAGCTCCCTCCCAGAGGTGCAGGTCTCATCCCTATTCTTTTGTCTCTGTTTTTTCTTTTGCCCTACCCAGGTATGTAGGGAGCTTCTTGCCTTTTGGGAAGTCTGAGGTCTTCTGCCAGCGTTCAGTAGATGTTCTATAGGAGTTGTTCCACATGTAGATGTATTTTTGATGTATTTGTGGGGAGGAAGGTGATCTCCACATCTTACTCCTCTGCCATCTTGAAGGTCTCTCTATCATGCCTTTTAACAGATAATTTTAATAATGTAAAAGGAATGATAATTAAAAGTACAAATAAAATAATCATCATTATATAATTTTTTCATTTACTTAAATTTGCATTTTTATAAAATATATTCATAGTTGAACTATTGAACACATTTTATTTTTAAACCTTCATGTCATGACAGAATAGTATTTATGATAGAAATAAAATACAGAAGTGCAATTCAAGGGGAAAAAAAGCTTAAGTGAAGAAATGAGATAATCTATAAAGAGCAAGACCTACATAAAATTTGTGCACTGAATCAATAATCAAGTTTTTGAGAATGTATGTGAGTTCCCATGTGGACTTGTGCCATGGGCCCTGCAAATGTTAGGGGCCAGCCCAAGTTCCATTTTCCTCAGAATGTTGATGGGGTCAGTTATCCACAGGAAGATGATCTGGTCTCTTTGGCCCCAGAGCTGTCTACAGAACAAATTAAGATCCAGAGCTAAAGAGTTTTTAGCATTAAATATATAAATCCTGCAAATAGCATTTTTAATTCTTTGCCTAAGTCAATGATTTTTATCTATAATTATTAATGTTTCAGGGAGAAGACCATGGTTTGAGAAGGAAAAGAGTAGAACGTAAGTCTAATAAGAGAGAGTAGCTTCCTAACAGAGAGGAATCCAATGGTAGGCAGAAGCAAATGCACACAGAGAATCCTAACCCTAAGATTTTTGTTGAGATCACTAAACAAAACGACAAACCACACATACACATGCGCATGCCCCTCTACAACCAGTTAACTGACTGTATTTGAATGTAGAATCTGGTATATTCTTAAGGTTTGAGGTTGGCGACTCCTATCACAAGTATGGAACACTGAGAGTTCGAGTAGGGGGAATAAGACATTTTGAAGGCTTATGAACAAGAAAAGGAAATGATTAAATGTGCCCTTTAGAAGCATAATTCTGGCAAGTATGTGCAGGACAAATTAGAACCAGAGCAATTATGAATTAAAAGAGCTTCAAATAACTATTACAACCCATGAGGTAATGAGAAGCTGCATAAGGGCCAATGCAGTGAGGGCAGAAGAAACATTAACTTCAGAAATAGAAGTGACAGGATATACTAGGTGATTCATGTAGCAGAGGAGGTGGGGATGACATACCACTCCAAACTGCGAACAAGAATAACTGTAAAAATTGTTCTCTAAAGCAGTCAAATTCTGAAAAGGGATAACAAACGCTGACAAAAAACAGTGATTTCAGTTTTTGAACATGTTTTGTTTGAGATGCCGTGGGCCCCTTCGAGGAACCCAGCAGACTGTTGTTAATATGATTCTTGACCTCATAAAAAAGACAAAAGCTAAAGATACAGTTTGACAGTCACACATATGCAGAAGACAATTTGCAAAACAGAAAACACAAATGAGTAACACACACAGAAAATAATATACTTTTGTAATAATTGAAATTCTTCTTAAAATAATTGGATACCCTGTCTTCACTTTCCAATAAAAAAAATGTGTTTGTGTGTGTTTGTGTCCACTTGCATGTATGCTTTGTTTTTCCAGAGACATTCAGTACTAGTAAAAATACAGTGAAACAGCCTTGTAATAAATATAGGTAGTTTGTTTTCCAAAAAGGCATTCCAAAAATTTACATCCTCTCCAACTCCTTGCTGGGATTATTTTATAAATGTGTGATTCTAACTTGTCTATCAATGTCTATTACCAATTTATCTCTTGGGATTTAATGTATTCCGTTAAGTTATTGAATTTTTATCCAATTTTAATTTCGATTATAAATATATCTTTGGGTATATTATATGTATTCACATACACACACATGTAGTATATATTTCATGTAATCAAATCTATCATTATTTTCCTTTATGATATTTTAAATTTCTTTATAACTATTTTTTATTGCAAGTGCCTAAATTTGCCTTTTTGAATAAAATACCCTAGGTAGAAATTTTAAGAACATTTCTCTATTTATTTTCTCCTATTCTTTTTTTTTTTCTTTTTGAATTTGGTAATTCACCTAGATTTAAATTTGGTGTTTTGTGTGGGTTAAGGATCAAAATTTATTATTTTCATCTACTTTTGCTAAACTGTTAGTTCAGACTGTAAAGTGTTCACCTAAACTTCCTCTAATATGTCAAATTTCATTCATAGAGTCTCTAACCTTTCATTTATTTATTCAATCAACAAATATTTACTAAGTGTGTATTATTTATCAGTTAATATTCTAAAAAGTAGGAATACAGCAGTGAAGAAAATATACTTCAATGTGTACAATCATTCTTCTTTCATTTTATTGTATAGAAATGGTCAAGAAGAAGAAGGACAAGGAAAAGTTAAAACTTTAGCCTTTTGTGTATGATAGTGCTTTTACGGAGGAAAGACAAAGTAGGAAAGGAAATAAAAAAGGGTAGATAAGTGGGTTCAAGAGAGAATAAGGGTAGAGAAGTTGAAATCGTTGGTTATGAATAACTCTTTCAAGAAATGTATGCATGTGCTCACAGGGAATTCTGCAGAGGTTTTGGGAGGAATAACAGATAAAACACGCAAGAATAACTGTTAGTGCAAATATAAGAGGCAGATTGATAGAGCTGTGTTCTTGGAGAGGTGAGAAGATTTAATCCAGGTAGAGTTTCTGGCTTTGCCAAGAGCATATTCACCAATGAGATAAGGGAAAAAGGAAGAATATGTGGTTATTAAGCTCTTCAGATCAATTTTGTTTTCTCAGTGATAGGCACCAAAGCCCACATTTTTGGAGTGGTTTGTCAATTTTCATTACTGTGGCAGTAATCAACCATTACAGTGACTTAATGGATTATTCCAAACTACAATGAAAGCTAAGGATTCCTAAAACTTTCTGATAATTACGTATTAAAATCTCTAGTAAAAGAAAAACTATATTTCAGAATTAACCTTTGATTAAGTAAATCAGAGCTTGCATTTTTTTTTAATCCAACCAAACCAGTCCAGTGATTCAGAGCTCATTGCATTTGTATTACATTTTTGGGGAGGAGAGTACACTTTCTATGTGCTAGGTGCTGTGTCAAAAGCTGACATTGAGAAATACTGTTAAGCCTTAAAATAACACAATGGAGTAATTAGTAATATTATTTCTATTTTATTAATGAGAAAAGTTAAACTAAAGAGATCGTGTAATCTATATGCACAAACACACAGCTAATATGGTTTAAAGCTATGGTTTAAACTTCACTAGTCCAGAGCCTCTGCTCTTAATCATTATATTTCCTAAATCCATTACAAACATTTTATCATTCTAAACAGAGCAATGTCTATATAATAACATGGCAGTGAATTCTAAGAAAGTACTGGGATTTTGTGGAATCATAAATATATGTGGCTTAGGTCATCCAAGGAAATAAGATATGCATGAAGAGGAATCTGCATTTATTTCACATTGTGAGAATGAAGCTGAATGTTTATCTTTTAAAATCTATATTTCAATTTATTGGAATTATAAGAATACATTTTATGAAAATTATGTTATATCTATAATACAAAGCAGAGAGATATTTGACATAATTGACCTCGTGTAGTAACTTTGGTTAGAAATGACATTGTGTCTCTTACTAGTGTAAGACAGTCAGTGAAAGTTCTTTTTTTATTTTTTCTCCAAAAGCTCAGTTTTATTCTTGATTCTGAAGGCATTTCTCCTTGAAGTTCTCTCCCATGGGGTTTGCTGGGTCAACAAAGTTCTGGTCACGATAGCTGCAAATAATATTTTCAAATTTCAAAGTACTGAACCAAACCCTATGGCAGCCTTTTTAAAAAATTTTTTATTGAAGTATAGTTGATTTACAGTGTTGTGTTAGTTTCAGGTATACAGCAAAGTGATTCAGTTATACATATATATATATATTCATTCCTTTTTAGATTCTTTTCTCATATAGGTTATCACAGAATATTGAATAGAGTTCCCTGTGCTATACAGTAGGTCCTTGTTGGTTATCTATCTTATATATAGTAGTGTGTACATGTTCATCCCAAGCTCCTGATTTATTCCTCCCCCACCTTTGTCCTTTGGTAACCATAAGTTTGTTTTCTTAGTCTGTGAGTCTGTTTCTGTTTTGTAAATAAGTTCATTTGTATATTTTTTAAAAATTAGATTCCACATATGAGTGGTATCACATATTTGTCTTTCTGACTTACTTCACTTAGTATGATAATCTCTAGGTCCATCCATGCTGCTGCAAATGGCATTATTTTATTCTTTTTTGATGGCTGAGTAATATTCAATTTATATATGTACCACATCTTCTTTATCCATTCCTCTGTTGATGGACGTTTAGGTTGCTTCCGTGTCTTGGCTATTGTAAATAGTGCTGTAATGAGCACTGGGGTGCATGTATCCTTTCAGATTATGGTTTTCTCGGGATATATGCCTAGGAGTGGGATTGCTGAGTCATACGCAACTTCCATACTGTTCTCCATAGTGGTTGTACCAATTTACATTCCCACCAGCAGGGTAGGAGGATTCCCCTTTCTTCCACACCATCTCCAGCATTTATTGTTTGTAGACTTTTTGATGATGGCCATTCTGACTGGTGTGAGGTGGTACCTCATTATAGTTTTGATTTGCATTTCTCTAATAATTAGTGATGTTGAGCATCTTTTCATGTGCTCTTTGGCTGTCTGTATGTCTTCTTTAGACAAATGTCTATCTATCTAGATCTTCTGCCCATTTTTTGATTGAGTTGTATTTTTTGACCTAGAGCTACATGAGATGTTTGTATATTTTGGAGATTAATCCTTTATAGGTCACTTTGCAAATATTTTCTCCCATTCTGTGTGTTGTTTTTTTGTTTTTGTTTTGTTGATGTTTTCCTTCGCTGTGCAGAGGCTTTTAAGTTTAATTATGTCCCATTTGTTTATTCTCATTTTTGTTTTCATTATTTTAGGAGGTGGGTCAGAAAAGATATTACTGTGATATATGTCAAAGAGAGCAAACACAATTTAATATTTGACTTTAAATATTTAAGATTGGTTTGTTGATAGGCATGTACCAACAAAAATACACACATAGCTATAGCATGTTTGCAATGTTATAAATAAAGAGATGTCATATTGTGTACAACCCCTATCCTAAAAGCCTTTAGCCTCTATAACACTTACCAAAAAATGCAGCCCAAGATGACTGTAGAGGCACTACAACTACACTGTTGTTCACTTCCATTAAAACATTTCTTACTGGGGCTTTCCTGGTGGCGAGTGGTTGAAAGTCCACCTGCCGATGCAGGGGACACGGGTTCTTGCCCTGGTCTGGGAAGATCCCACATGCCATGGAGCGGCTGGGCCCGTGAGCCATGGCCGCTGAACCTGTGCGTCCGGAGCCTGTGCTCTGCAACGGGAGAGGCCACAACAGTGAGAGGCCTGCATACCGCAAAAAAAAACAAAACAAAAAAACATTTCTCACTGAAGTGAAAATGACCAATTACATATAGAGTAAAGTGAAAGAAAATAGGCACTTATGTTTAGCCCTGAAAAGTGAAATTAATGTGGCTGAACCAGGTAAACTAACTCTGCTGAAGGAAAAAGTTAAGAAAGAGTGAAGAAAATATGAGATTTTTAAATTATACAATATTTAGCACACTGTATTTTTAAAATATCAGGTAGATTTCATTATTCTCTCTTAGAAGCTGTCCTAAAATATTGTAATAAATTATTCAGTTTTAGACAAAGAAAATGATATTTATTATAGGTTAAGTCATGTTTTACCTTATTTCGTGAGTGGAAGCCTTTAACATTTAACTTAGTTCTATTTAGAATTAATTATTTCCTAAGCCAACATTCTACTGATTATACCCTAAACTTATAGCAAGCACCACATATGGCAAAAGACAAATATGCTTTTTATTTGTCCTAATTTTTAAACATAATTTGCCACCTATGCTGAAATAAGCACATTTGAGAAACTATAAACTACATCTGGAAAGATACTATTAAATAATGCCACTTATAACAAATGCTACTCTTCAGTTGAGACTTCTCAGCACCCCAAAGGAATCAGTCCCTAGTGGCAACACAGCCTCTTGAGGTTGCTTCCCTGCTCTTTTGTTACTGATTGTGTTGATTGCCGGTAGTTCCTACTTTGAGACAATTTATCTTCCTCTTGAATATTTATTCAATCATACCTTGTTGTAGTATGGACCTTACACCGTGAGGAAGCAGTGAATAATGACAAACTCCCCTGGGTCCTAACAGATGGTATTTGGCTTTGCTACCAGCACTGAACCTCAGCATGTGCAAAACAAAGCAACAAAGTGCAGAGGAAATGTCATCTGCATTAAGAGGCTATGCGACCATTTGCAGACAAGAAGTGCGCTAAATCCTGGATTTTAGCAGGTATATATTTTCAGCTAAAAACTAAGTTTTCAACAGTAAACGTGAAAAGAAAAGCTAAATATGTGTATTTCTGATTTCAGCTGCTAGACTGACGCATATTAAGGTAGAAGACACATAATTGCAGGCATGATTTTTAATATATAAAATATTACAAATAAGCCATAAATTTATTTTAATATATAATAAATAACCTATTAATATGTTTTTGAAGTATGCATCACAGGCACTATTTTTATCTTATCACACATTCAAAACTCAACAAAACAATGTACTATTGACATACAATTGACAGTAAATTGTAAATACTTGAAATTAGATTCTAAAATATGACTTACAATAGAGCATACATTTATAAGCAACAGGCAGATAAATGTCTTTATATTGATGTGGTCATTTCAGTTACAAACTTGAATTAACTTTCAAACAAATAACATTGGATCTTTTTCCTTTAATATTCTATTCTCACTTCAATTAGTTCTCAATCATTTTATCCTATGGGAATTATTGCAATAGTATTTTCACTTAATTCCCAGGTCACTGTTTTTCTTTCTCCAGTTCATTCTTCATATTTTCATCAGAATTTTCCTCTCTAACACAGATCTGATTTTGTCATTTACCTTCTTAATTATCCCCTATGGTTCTCAACTCCTTAGAAAATAGACCTCAAATTCCTTAGCAAATAATTTGAGACCTTTCATAATTTGAATCTAATTAATTTTTTTTAGTATCACAGCCAATTCTTGCCTCAAATATTGTATTTAAACTGCCCTTAGTCCCCTGAAGATACTGTGCTTTTTCACGTCTCTACTATTGCTCATCCCGTTATTTAATCCTTCCCACCTTGCTCAGCCTACAGATGTCTTATTCCTGATTCAACTTTGCATTGAAATGTGACATCCAACACAAAGATTTCCCTGGCATTTAGAATCAAACTCCTGTCTGCTGTACTTTGATTGAAATGCCCTGCATTTTAGCCTTTGCTTTGGTTTGGTTTTTTAATTGTCCCCTCATCCATAGACATGTAGGTTTACACATAAGAACCCACAAACAAATAATAACACTAGATTATGATATTCTTTAGCAAAGAAACTTAGTTTTACTTTTCTTATTCTGTCCCCAGAACCAAGCATAGTTCTCAGCCATGTCTCTTGAGGTGCATATATTTGAATCACTTGAGTAGAGAACAGAGGATGGAGGGACACAAGAGTCATAGAAAAGCAGAAGCAACTTTGTGCTAATTTTTTACCATTCACTTCTATTGTTCTTTTAATAAAAATAATATGAAATTTAAAAAATAGAACTAATTATAAGTTAAGAATTTTGATTCAACTATGTAAATATTTTTGATCTTTGATTTAATAAAACTACATAACCTCAGATATAAAATGAATGTTTTCTAAATTCAGAAATATAAACTTTACTTTCTGGTATGGAAAAAAAGTTATTTATTTCTGCATCTTTATTTGTCTGTGACATCTTTGAAAAAATATCTCCATAATACTTTGGAAAATAGTATCTATACTGTGTAGCCAACCAAATAGCATCATTTTATTTGAATAATAGACCCATGAAAAATCATATACATCTCATTTCAGAGAGGAGAGGTTACATTATAATCTTATTAAAGATTTTCATTAAGCCAGATATTTTAAAATTAAAAGAAGAGCTGGAAGCAAGGCATGGCCTTTTATATTTAAATGCCATCACAGACATATTACACTTTTAGTCTTGAAGTGCTTCATTGGGCTACTATATCTTTTCTTCTTTTCTCAATTGGTATTCAAAATATTTCATCTTTGCAATAAAATCATGAATATTGCATCATAAACCCTTTTAGCCGTATATCATATTTGAATAGTCTTAAGGAAGTATCTGTTGCATTTATCAATTAGCATACCTTCTTATTAAAAAACTGAAAAAAATTAACTGCCTGATATAGAAGCATAATATTTACAATGGGCTCAGTCCTATGCTTAGTATTCAGAGCTTATATTTCAAGTCTGGATTCCAACTACCATTATTATCTTTGTTTCTTCTCAGGCTTTCTTTATGCTTCAGAATATAACAAACAGATATCAGAATCTGTGGTCATATTTTAGCAGAATAAATATTTTAGACTCTTTCTAAAACCCTTATTTTAAACTCTCTCTTAAGGAATTTAGGTTCACATTTACACTATAATTTTTTTCAGTGTAAATAGAGAAATCGAACAAACCTAATAGTATCTAAGTCTCTGTAAAATTTCCCATTTCTAGCCAATAACTAAAATTCATCTTGTTATAATAAAACAGATAGATAAATCATAAAAATGCTTAAATTGTACAGAATCATTAGGAAAAACCATCTCCTTTTATAAATGAAAAAACTGAGTTACAGGCAACATAAATGACTCTCCCAGAATCCTGTATCTATAATCAAACTTTTAACCTTTTGCCTGTAACTCCCATAGTTGGACTCATATGGCAAACACCAACCCAGGATATTCCAAGAATCTATCTTTTTTCATTGTCCATAGGGACACTTATAAATTTCTGTAGATAATCTTACAAGTGTGACAACTGATTACACTCTAAAGCCATGACTGCACAACTCCAAGGGATACATTATAATTTTCCCGCAACAGTTCTTTAGTAGCTCCCTTCCCCATACATTATAAGGATAACGCAGTCTCCTCTTCTGAACAATGGTCCTACCCCTTCCTCATCTTATTATCTTGTCTTTATATCTGACTGATGTAAGAGAAATAATTTAAGCATTCACACCATGAAATGGGGTATTGGACTTGGTTGAGCAATCATTTAAGTTCCTTGTGAATCGGGTGAATATTTGAGGCTTGTTTTCAATCCTTGTTAATATAGGGCTCATTGAACTTTCACTAAAGGCTAGATTAACCCTACTATCAAGGTGGTGCCCCTGCTTGAGTCTCTACTGAATATCACAATCCTTCAGTGAGAACTGTCCGTTTGTGCTAGATGGCATTTTAGAGCCTGCTAGGTATATATCAGCTGTTTCATATCCCTTGTCATTCTCTTCTTGCCCTCTGTAATTTCACCCTAGGCCTGTGTGACAATAGTCAATATTTTACTCTAGAGGTTTCCTGAGCTCCTTCTCTGCCTAGCTTCTTCCTCTCCAGTGCCCTTCCCCCCAGATTTCAGCTGACTCAGCATCCTGGAACTATCTCTTTTTCCTTAGCTCTACAAAATCACTTGGCTCTGTTTAGTTTCATCTGTGCAGCATGTTTTGGAAAGTCACAGTGATTGTAGGGTTAACCTTATTGTTTTCTGTTAATGTAGGAATCACTGTCCTGCTCTGCCTTTTGTCCTTTTTCTGAAAAGAGACATTTTGTATATTTTGTCTAGCTTTCCATGTGTTTACTCTGGGGTTTTAGTCCCTTGCTCATGCCTGGAAGTAGAAGCCCTCACTTAAATTGTAGTTATTGTCAATTCCACAGACATACAGCTGACTGCAGAGTGGCAATATATTAAATAATGTGTTAAAACTTTCTAAACGAAAGTTCAGAAATCACACCAGTATTTTTAATACTTTGTGTATTCCAAACAATGACACTAACCCAGTATCATTCTGTCTAGATGGTATGATAAGTGATGGGTTCTCCATTTAAGATAGGCATTTACTTCCTTGAATAAACTCTAACAGCTCCAACAGGCACTGCTCCTCTAACTGGGGCTTTATACTTGGTTTCCCCTTGACTACTCTCAATAAGTTTGACTTTTCTCCTAGGTCTTGCTGCCCTAATTTTGTACCTCTATTTAAAATTCATCACTGATTTAATTAACCTCAAATACCACTCATAATCCAGCTGTCAGAGCCGAGAACTGAGTAGCACCTGGGAATACAAAACAAAGCAAAGCAGACAGTGCAGCAGAGCATTAAAAGGAGTGGAATGACGAATGGGGAATACCTCTGGGAATAGAGAATTACTGTAAGAGAACAATGGTTTGGTGTTTTACCTACTCAAAAGCACTTTGCATGATCAAATTCCACATGTACTTGTTCCGATACTCTGGGAAATGCAGGCAGCTCTGTCTGCTGTTCGTATGAAGTTGCTCAGTGTCTTAAAGGTAATTAGGCAAGTTGGATTGCGTTGTTTTTCAGCACATATTGTGCAGAAACACAGTGATAATGAGGCAATTTTATGTAAGCTCTAGCCTTTAAACTATGTTCAACTTTTTTTTGTGAAAGAATACCCTAAACTTCAAACCATGACTCTATCAGTAATTATTATGGTTTCATGAGACATAGAAGAATGAAAAAAATTGCCCCAGGTTCAAAGAGAAATTTGAAAATAGACATTGAATTTTAATTAACAAGGCCATTAGCATTTTTTAAAACCTGTATGTAATATTTGGAGTTTATAAAGTGCTAATATAAAACCATATTAATGCAGCATAAGTGTGTGGTTCTTATCTGCCAGAATGAAAAAATGCTGTTTGGCACCGCACAACAAAACTGCTTACCAGCCATCAGCCAATCATGGAAAATAAAAATATTGACTATACAATAGTATTTTAGTGAGGAATTAGTGTTCTAATAGGAGAAATTATTTTCTAAAATGCTGTGCTGCTCTCCACATAAAGCATATCCAGACATAATTGACTTCCAGTAGCAACCATATAGCACAATAGTTAAGGGCACTTACTCTGTCATTTACTTGGTGTGTGACTTTCAGCACATTATTTACATGTGTGACTCAGTTTCCTGTTCTGTAAAAAAAAAAAAGTAAATTATTTATAATGCTATCTAATGTATAAGGTTGTCCAGAGAAGTTAAATTAGTTAATCTGTATAAAATGCTTAGAAAAGCACCAGGTAAAGAGTAAGTACTGTTGAGTATTTACTATAAGTATTATAGTTATTATTATTATCACTGCCATTGTTTTGTTACTATTATTGTCATTCCAATGAAGAATAAACCAATTTTCATTCTGTACATGTTAATTATTAATGGTCAGATTTTATTAATAATTTATTAATTATAAATGGTTAATAGAAACAAGGATATTTTCACAGATGTTACTTTATTAACATCTTCCAGATTCTCTGTGAAGTAGTTACAGACTTGAATACAAATAGAAATGTACTAAATATTTACATACTTTAGAAATGTTTGCTTACTCTAATTCTCCTAATAACCCATGATGTGTGAAATATATTAATTTTTATTATCAAATGAGGACTCTGAGTTTAATAAAATTAAGGAAGCTGATAGAAAGCATAAATAATCATGACTGCACATCTGACTATTGCCTTTACTTAGAGGACAGTAAATTCTCAGGAATACGCAGAGATCCTGGTCTTCAAAAGGTAATGACACTATGACACCAGGTTGCCCTTTCTCTGCAATGGAAAAGGAGAAAGTGCTGAGAAACAAAACAGTGAAAAATGGAAATATAAAAAAAAATCTATAATTCAGTGTATTTTTCTTAGTGCCAGATGTATTTCAGAAGCTTTTTTTTGGATTTCAAAAAGGTAAAATTTACATAAAATATGTATACTCTCAGAAGGGAATGGGAAGAAAAAGTGTAAAATAATGATTATATATAGGTTCACTAGAATTCAATTCAGATTGTATAGACAAAGTTTGTCACTTCCAAAAAAACTGTTTACTTTCAGAGCTTTTTAGATTCTAAAATAATAGACAATAATAATTTACTTGATTTCACTCACCATATCCATTGAGTTGATTTTCTATTTAGGAGTGTTTGTTCTTTGCCTTAGTCATTCACTTTCAGAAAAATTCTTATAACTATATACTTCACCTATGATATAGAATGCATTTCATGGCCTCTATATATTCAGTCTCCTTAAAAATATAAAAACCAACTTTTTTGTCCTCATTATCCCTAGATCTCACTAACTGATTTACAAAGCCAGATTAGGATGTTAAAATACCATAAAGAGGGCTTCCCTGGTGGCACAGTGATTGAGAGTCCGCCTGCCGATGCAGAGGACATGGGTTCGTGCCCCGATCCGGGAGGATCCCACATGCCGCGGAGCGGCTGGGGCTGTAAGCCATGGCTGCTGAGCCTGTGCGTCCGGAGCCTGTGCTCCGCAACGGGAGAGGCCACAACAGTGAGAGGCCCACGTACCGCAAAAAAAAAAAAAAAAAATACCATAAAGAATGAAAATGACAGGCACTGACATCTATTAATCACCTATCATATTCTTATCTACGTATTTATTTATGTTTTTTCTTTGAATTATGACATTCCATATAGAAGTTCTAAAACTTAATTTCCCTTTGTTCTCCATTTGGATATAGGCACTCTGGGGAATTTGCAAACATCCTGAAAGAGCATGACAAACGTGAAATTTTACAAAGCAAGGTTTTCTTAGCTCAAATCAGATCCTCAAAATGACCCATAAACCAAATTATAAATTTAAAATTTCTAAAAGAAATTTCAAATTTCACAAATTAAATTTTCTGATAAGGATTTTTATTCCAGAAGTACATTATTAGTGCACTACGCAGAGTATTTATAAGATTAAAATTATGGGAAGCGGGATATACTCTGTGCCTCTGATCCCCGTTCCCTTCTGGTGGCTTGTCCTGGATGCTTGCAATCTGTATCAGTACACTTGGAGAGGAACAGGGAACAACGTATAATCCATGCATGCAGCACAATGAACTCCTACTCATTTTACCTGAAGTTGAAGTTAGGTCCAGTTGTGGTCATTGTTCATTTGGTAAAAATTACTTGGTCCTACATTTTACAAAAATCACGCTAGGACTAAAGAAGTCTTTTTCTGCCAATTTGCTCTTTTTTTATGGTAGAGAAAGTAAATAAGGTTTCCCAGGTTAACATTCCTTATATGTTCCCAGATGTCATGTATATGAAAATAGAATATAAACATTCCTCCTCTGAGGGTTTTATTTTGGCAGCTTTCTTTCAAGTATTCTTATTGAATACTTGCCCTTACACAGGGTTCTTATTTAAATATGATCTAAGTAAATACTAGTGTCTTAACTTTGTCAATTCTCAGTGCATTCAACATTCTTCTGAGAGCAGCCAGGCACAAAGTGAGTTTTGAAGACAGGAGCTTTGGTTTCTGGTCAAGACCATTGAAAATGCAACATAAAATAAGAATGAGCTCCCAAGATTCTGTGTAAAGTAGTGATTTTCATTCACAGGAGAAAATACTGAATTTATATGCATTAAGTAAAAACAGAACAATTAAGTAAAATGCTGGTTAGGAAGCACCAAATAAGGACTGGCATATATGATACATTGAAGATCAGTAATGGAAGCATTTAATATCATTCAGTATAAATTTCAAATTCCTCCCATACTCAAAAGATTTTTCAGTGTTCAGGGACCATGCCCTCCTCTATGCTCATATAGAGAGGAATTCATCCCTGGATACTCAGTAAATAACAATGAAAAATGTCTCTGTTGGGAGGATACGAAAACTATTTCTTTCTTATTTTTATGCCTATAATTCTAGCTTTAAGCTAGAATTTTAAAGCAACAGCATACTATTACTAAAAACACTGTGATAAGAAGCTCACACAAAATTATTTCTTAAATCTTTTTCAAAAATATACTCTAGGGCTTCCCTAGTGGCGCAGTGGTTGAGAGTCTGCCTGCCAATGCAGGGGACACAGGTTCGTGCCCCGGTCCGGGAAGATCCCACATGCCGCAGAGTGGCTGGGCCCGTGAGCCATGGCCGCTGAGCCTGCGCGTCCGGAGCCTGTGCTCCGCAACGGGAGAGGCCACAACAGGGAGAGGCCCGCGTACCGCAAAAAAAA
>NW_020173763.1:1603882-1734256 GCF_003031525.2 Neophocaena asiaeorientalis asiaeorientalis
GGGTTCCCAAAAAAAAAAAAAAAAAAATTAAAAAAAAAATACTCTAAATACTTCAAGAAAACCGTGTTGTCTTAATGATTCCTTCTTTTCTGTTTGTAGTCTGGAGGCACTATGAAGAATGAATGCCTGAAAATAAATATGTTAAAATATAAAAAAGAGCTGTTTCTAGCTACCAGTTGAATAATCATGGTCATTAAGTGTAGGTATAAAATATGAAGTAATAAAATCTTATTTTAATAGTGTTTATACAAGTTTTAAAAATATCTGAATAGCTGGCTTTAATTAAGCCATATATAGAAATATTTGCAAGAATTAAAGAGACAGAACCTAACATATACATGAAGCTTCCTAAAGTTTGCCCAGATCTATGGATAAGAGCTTAGAAGCATGAGAAAAGCACAGAAGTGCTTTGTGATTTTCATCACATGAAAATCATGCACTATAAGCATGACTTATTGTTGATGTTGATCTTGATCATCTGACTAAAGTAGTGCTTTACAGGTTTCTCCTGTAAATACTCTTTTCAAGGAGCTCCTTCTGCATAGACCAAACTTAAAGAGTGAGGAGTCTTGTTTCACTACCTTAAGAGTGGACGATCTACTTGCTATTTGGAATTATTCTGTATGAGAAATTTGTATCATTTCTCCTATTTATTTATATTTCATGTATTTACTTATATTAGTATGGACTCATAAATATTTATTTTATACTTTGGATTATAATGCAATACTACATACCGTGGGGTTTTTTTGTGATTTTTTGTTTGTTTGTTTGTTTTTTGATCAAATTGTTCCAGGCCATTGGGAGCTGTTTCAACTGGCTCCCATATCCCTTTGACAGACATTCCATTGCGGGGTGGGCTATTTGTTTGTTGTTGTTGTTTTCCTAACAACAATTTATTAGAATACACCAGATTGTTAGTTTGCTGTTGGAAAAAAATTGAACCATACGGCACTGTTTGTTTTGCAGGGTTTTAAAATATAGTGATGTCATATATATCACTTGCTGGGTAAAATGAAGTCATCTTCTCCTTATAGAATGCCTCTCTGGGAACTGTATCGTTTAGAAAGAACTTCAGAAACTCATTAACCTTTAAGTTCAAAGTTAGGAAATGACCTGAGCTTCAAGCAATATCTTATGTGGACAATGGAAAATTGGTAACTTATTTGGACTACCATTTTCAGTGGTGTTCTCTACATTTTCTCCTTTGTCTTTTTTTTTTTTTTACATCTTTATTGGACTATAATTGCTTTACAATGGTGTTAGTTTCTGCTTTATAACAAAGTGAATCAGTTATACATATACATTTGTCCCCATATCTCTTCCCTCTTGAGTCTCCCTCCCTCCCACCCTCCCTATCCCACCCCTCTATGTGGTCACAAAGCACCGAGTTGATCTCCCTGTGCTATGCGGCTGCTTCCCACTAGCTATCTATTTTACGTTTGGTAGTGTATATATGTTGTTTGTTGTTTTTATTTTTGAACACTTCCTTGTTTTCTGGTACCACAAGATGCTCCAAGTTCATTTTGAGTATTTCCTGCCCTTGTAATTGTGTATATATTAATCCCTTCAAAATAGTTTATGCCTTTCCATAAAACTAACTTAAAACCTATACTGCAGTATAAAATCTGTATATACAAAACTGAGTAATTGCTGTTTGGCTTCTTGTGTCATTAAATCAGCTATATCAAATGAAAGATTTTTATTTGTGATATCCCACTTTTTTTTTTTTTTTTAAAAAATTTTTTTTTTTTGCGGTACGCTGGCCTCTCACTTTGTGGCCTCTCCCGTTGCAGAGCACAGGCTCCGGACGCGCAGGCTCAGCGGCCATGGCTCATGGGCCCAGCCGCTCCGCGGCATGTGGGATCCTCCCAGACCGGGGCACGAACCGGTGTCCCCTGCATTGGCAGGCAGACTCTCAACCACTGCGCCACCAGGGAAGCCCTATCCCACTTGTTTTTAACAGAGTAACACGGTGTTACCAAATCTGTAATATTTTTTTAAAGAAAAGTCATAAAAATATTTATGAAAATGCCAATAAGCTGAGTTTTAGCAGATAATGTATACAGTCATATCATCATCTGATATTTGAAACTAATTTTAAGATAATATGCAATTACCTTTTATTGCTGCATTGTGCAGTTTGGCCTTATATATTTCCTCTTTCCTTACCTTAAAACAAAGTCAGATGATACAGCAAATTTCAAAGGCACTAAGTGTTCATTAGATACTCAGTCATCTTTAGCTATCAGTTTTTAAAAAAAAAATTTCAACTGGCTCCCATATCCCTTTGACAGACATTCCATTGCGGGGTGGGCTATTTGTTTGTTGTTGTTGTTTTCCTAACAACAATTTATTAGAATACTCCAGATTGTTAGTTTGCTGTTGGAAAAAAATTGAACCATACGGCACTGTTTGTTTTGCAGTGTTTTAAAATATAGTGATGTCATATATATCACTTGCTGGGTAAAATGAAGTCATCTTCTCCTTATAGAATGCCTCTCTGGGAACTGTATCGTTTAGAAAGAACTTCAGAAACTCATTAACCTTTAAGTTCAAAGTTAGGAAATGACCTGAGCTTCAAGCAATATCTTATGTGGACAATGGAAAATTGGTAACTTATTTGGACTACCATTTTCAGTGGTGTTCTCTACATTTTCTCCTTTGTCTTTTTTTTTTTTTTACATCTTTATTGGACTATAATTGCTTTACAATGGTGTTAGTTTCTGCTTTATAACAAAGTGAATCAGTTATACATATACATTTGTCCCCATATCTCTTCCCTCTTGAGTCTCCCTCCCTCCCACACCACCCCTCTATGTGGTCACAAAGCACCGAGTTGATCTCCCTGTGCTATGCGGCTGCTTCCCACTAGCTATCTATTTTACGTTTGGTAGTGTATATATGTTGTTTGTTGTTTTTATTTTTGAACACTTCCTTGTTTTCTGGTACCACAAGATGCTCCAAGTTCATTTTGAGTATTTCCTGCCCTTGTAATTGTGTATATATTAATCCCTTCAAAATAGTTTATGCCTTTCCATAAAACTAACTTAAAACCTATACTGCAGTATAAAATCTGTATATACAAAACTGAGTAATTGCTGTTTGGCTTCTTGTGTCATTAAAACAGCTATATCAAATGAAAGATTTTTATTTGTGATATCCCACTTTTTTTTTTTTTTTTTTTTGCGGTCCGCTGGCCTCTCCTTTTTGTGCCCTCTCCCGTTGCAGAGCACAGGCTCCGGACGCGCAGGCTCAGCGGCCATGGCTCATGGGCCCAGCCGCTCCGCGGCATGTGGGATCCTCCCAGACCGGGGCACGAACCCGTGTCCCCTGCATTGGCAGGCAGACTCTCAACCACTGCGCCACCAGGGAAGCCCTATCCCACTTGTTTTTAACAGAGTAACACGGTGTTACCAAATCTGTAATATTTTTTTAAAGAAAAGTCATAAAAATATTTATGAAAATGCCAATAAGCTGAGTTTTAGCAGATAATGTATACAGTCATATCATCATCTGATATTTGAAACTAATTTTAAGATAATATGCAATTACCTTTTATTGCTGCATTGTGCAGTTTGGCCTTATATATTTCCTCTTTCCTTACCTTAAAACAAAGTCAGATGATACAGCAAATTTCAAAGGCACTAAGTGTTCATTAGATACTCAGTCATCTTTAGCTATCAGTTTTTAAAAAAAAACTTAAGTACTACTGTTCCATCTAAGTATCACTACTGTAAGCATTAAGCAAATCTAATGGCATCCACACACATATATGCATATATATACATGCGTATATAATATAATGCATTGACAAAATTAAAACTTTCAAAGGCCACTCGTCATGTCAATGATGGGTATGTTTGATAAACTTGTGTGAGTGGGGAAAGGAGTCTGAAAGAAGGCATAAGGAAACTTTGGTATACTCTGGCTCTCTGACATGACAGGGAGACCTCATTAACAATGAATGACCGTCATAGGGAACAGCGGCTCTAGGAATAATGTCACATCTATTAGCTAAACCTGGTCTCACCCATTTACCCTGGTGGAAACCGTTATAACCTGGCAATAATAAAGTCCTTTGTAAAGTTAAAGAACTGTTCTACTAACCTCTTTGGGCCTAAACACTTTGACTCTAATATTTCTACAAGAGAGTATCCAGTGAAGGCTGAGAAGTACCTTGCTCACCTTCAGAAGAAAAGTGAGTCTCAGCAGACAAAATTAATTAAGTGCAATTACTAAAATATTTATTGGTTGCTTAATATATTCCAGACCTGGTAGCAAGCAGTGAGGATATAATGATATTGATAAAAAATATCCCCAGTGGTGGTTTATAGTTAAATGGTATCTACAGCTTGAGAATCAGCCCCAGTGCAATATCCAAAAAGTGCCTAGAAGAGCAGAGAGTTAAATGATATTGGAAATACAAATACAGTGTGCATTGGTCTCTGTAAGAGGTACAGTGGCAATGCAGAAGTGAGTGGCTCTTGAGCAAGTAACATACATCCTGATTCCAGCAGTCTTGGCTAGTTCTTCAGAAGAGCAAAGTGTATGTGCTCACCAATGTCACCTGGTGAATCCCCAGCAGCACTATGGAATGGAGGCCCAGTGCTGAGGGCAGTGGGATAGCCAGAGTTCCCAGTCCTCCAGGGGAATCAGTGGTCTGGGTAGAGGTGGAAATGACACAAACCCTTGCTCAAGGGCAATATCACGTGGATTGGTAGCAAAGTGGGAATGGCAATGGAAAGAACTGCTCCGACTTCTTTGTGAGTACGTGTAATACAAGCTACTAGAGAAAGGAGGGAAACAAAAAAGTTGGCTACTCCTCAAGTCACACTGGTGCGGAGTTAAACCATTTGTGAAATTTCTGTGAAAATTGTATATCCTTAAGCTGATAGCCCTGGGGAGAAAAATAAAGACAATTAACACACAAAGTTGTATCACATGGAAAATTTACACAGAAAATGTATAAAATCTACCAAAATTTAAGTAGACATGGTTTAATGTACAATTGCTTTGAAATAATTGTCAGTATGAAAATACTATTGTAAAGTGGAAATGGAATCACAGACATCTGTACACGTTTTATATGAAATATCAAGAAAGCTGTCTGAATTAATCCTGGGTTCCCTTGATGGAAACATCTTTTTATTATTTTATTAACTTGCTGCAGGATGATACTTATATAACTAAACCTTTCTATAGTTCCCTCATCTGAGTCACTCTTTGGAATTTAATATTATTAATGCCATGCAGTTGATCCCAGTATTTAGTCTTTAGAGAGAAGAAACTGTCCCTGGGTCAAGGAAAGGTGTTAAATAGTAATTCGTTTTGGCAGGGAAATCTGTATGCACATGCCCTCGCCTTTTCCACTGGGGCCCTGCTATCACGATGACCTCTATCTCCTTCAGCAGCATTTCAAATGTGCAGCACTGCTGGCTGGCAACATGTATCTTGTGAAGTTCCCATAAATTGCTTTTGCTTCCTGGGGAAATACTACTTGTTCACATCAGTTTTCAAGGTTGTTAAGGAGGAAAATACTTTCTTTTCCAGGGCCTATATGAGGTACTCTGCATTGTGCCTTTCTTTAGCAGATGTCATTACTCATTCTTTTTTTTTTAAATAATTGACATGAACTGCCAAGTAATACTTTGTTCTTAATTATGCCCCAAAGAGGGATAATTGGCACAAATTTAAAATTGTTTTACATAAAATGGTAACCTCAATATTGACTGAAAACTAACTTAAGCTAATTGCTCTAAGTTCAAAGCACTAAAGCAGCAGGGAAGAAACCTTGCCTTTTAAGTTGACGCCATGTATTTGTGCTTATAAAATTGACTTTAAAATATTGGAAAATTTTAAGATCTGTCTTACTATAATCACATTAATTTCATAACTAAAGGTTTTCTTTTACTACTAATTTTGTTTGTAAGCTAAAGATTTAACCATATCTGCATAATTATTAGAAAATCTTAAAATCACTAAAATTATTACATTTTCCCCATTTTATATTTTTAAAATTAATTTTTATTGGAGTATAGTTGATTTACAATGTTCTATTAGTTTCTGCTGTACAGCAAAGTGACTCAGTTATACATATACATATATCTACTCTTTTTTAGATTCTTCTCCTATATAGGTCATCACAGAGTATTGAGTAGAGTTCCCTATGATATACAGTAGGTTCTTATTAGTTATCTATTTTATATACAGTAGTATGTATATGTCAATCCCAATATCCTAATTTATCCCTGCCCTTCCCCTTTACCCCTTGGTAACCGTAAGTTTGTTTTCTACATCTGAGACTCTATTTCTGTTTTGTAAATAATTTCATTTGTACCATTTTTTTTTTAGATTCCACATATAAGCGATATCATATAATATTTGTCTTTCTCTATCTGACTTACTTCACTCAGTATGACAATCTCTGGGTCCATCCATGTCACTGCAAATGGCATTATTTCGTTCATTTTTATGTCTGAGTAATATTCCATTGTATATATGTACCACATCTTCTTTATCCATTCATTTGTCGATTGATATTTAGGTTCCTTCCATCTTCTGGCTATTTGTAATTAGTGCAGCAGTGAACATTGGGGTGCAGGGATCTTTTCGAATTATGGTTTTCTCTGGATATATGCCCAAGAGTGGGATTGCTGGATCCTATGATAGCTCTATTTTCAGTTTTTTAAGAAACCTCCATACTGTCCTCCATAGTGACTGCACCAATTTACATTTCCACCCACCTGGTGGGAGGGACTGGTGCCTGCCCTCTGGTGGGTGGAGCTGAGTCTTATCCCTCTGATGGGCAGGGCCATGTGGAGGGCTGTGTTTTGTGGTGGCTGTGAGCTCAGTAAGACTTTAGGCAGCCTGTCTTCTAATGGGTGGGGCTGTGTTCCTATCTTCTTGTTGTCTGGCCTGAGGCTTTCCAGCACTGGAGGCTGCAGGTTGTTAAACCTCTGGTGGGTGGAGCTGAGTCTTATCCCTCTGACGGGCAGGGCCATGTCAAGGGCTGTGTTTTGTGGTGGCTGTGAGCTCAGTAAGACTTTAGGCAGCCTGTCTTCTAATGGGTGGGGCTGTGTTCCTATCTTCTTGTTGTCTGGCCTGAGGCTTTCCAGCACTGGAGGCTGCAGGTTGTTAGTGGGGCCAGGTCTTGGTGCTGACATGTGGACCTCCGGGAGAGCTCATGCCAATCAGTATTCCCTGGGGCCTCTGCTACCAGTGGCCTTGCCCCCAGAGTGAGCTATAGTCTACCTCCACCTCCCCAGGAGACCCTCCAAGACCCCTAGATAAGTCTAGCCCAGGTTCCTATGGAGGTACTGCTGGGTCCCAGTGCACTTGAGACCTTGTATGCACCATCCAAGAGTGGAGTCTCTGTTTCCCCCAGCCCTGTGGAGCTCCTGCACTCAAGCCTCACTGGCCTTCAAGGCTAAATACTCTGGGGCTTGTTCTTCCCGATGCCAGACCCTCAGGATATCTTGGACAGCTATTTTTATGCGAGGACGTCCCTGTGTAGCCTGCTTGGGTTTACTATTTTTGGGTACGTGGACAGTTTTAGTTTCGATGTCTACCATCTCTTTCCTCAGTGTATGCTGTCCATTATCCCCTTAATAGGAGGTGTGATTGATGTGGTGACCAGAGCCTGCACTGGATATTGAACAGGGCCTCCCCTTTGTTCTGTGGTTGTCACTGCCCTGTCAGAAGTAGTTTTGCTCCCTAGTTGTTGGGGCAGAGGCCCCCAGGTCTGTTTCTGAGCTGTGTTTCTGATCTGCAGTACAAGGTAGGCAGGATAGGAGCCCTCCCACTGGGAGAAAAGCCACTGAGTACTCCTCGTCTGGAGCTGTTCACCTGTGGGTGGGCTCTGTTGTGTCACCTTTCACCCACTGTGTGAGCTCTCAGATTACACTGTTGTTGGCGCTGCTCTCAACCGCACTTTAACCATGGGTAAGCCGGCAATTGGCCCTGGTGTCTCTCAGGCATTGTTTTCACCAGGTCACCAGCATAGATCCACTGAAGTCAGGTCCTGGGATGGCAGTACCATGGATCTGGACCCACTGTAGGCACTATGGGGGCAGCTCAGACTCTGGCCTGGCCCAACCCCCAAGTGTATGTGCCCACAAAGTCTACAGCTGCTACAGCTAGACTCACCTTGGCTGCAGGAACACACATCGTCCGTTCAGATGTCCTCTAGGTGATGGGTTTACAAAGCCAGTCGCGGTGGTGTCAGTTCGTGGTTTGCACAGTTGCAAGGAGAGATTGTGGCTTTTCTTCCTTAGTTGCGTGGCCCCTGGGGCTCAGCTGTGGTTTCAGCCCCACCTCTGCGTGTAGGCCACCCACAGAGGTCTGCTCCCAAGGCTGCCCCAGAGCACATGAGTCCGCCTGGCCAGGAGGGGGCATGGAGGTGGCGGTGGCCAGGGTCGCCGAGATAGCCCGCGGAGGCTGGGACAGGGTACAGGGGAGAGGTCAGCGGCCGCTGGGGTCGAGGGAGCCCCATTGGGGATGGGTTGCACGGGGGAGCCCTTCCTAATGTCCAGAGAGGCAAGGGCCAGCATGTGGGGAGATTCAGACACTAGTAAGAACAGGATTTGGTCTTTCTATGTATGCAAAGTTGGAGAAAAAGTATATACATATTCTTCCTTAGAGATTTCTTACTCTGTCTTCAGTTAGTTAGTTAGTTAGTATCTTCTAACTGTGTCTTCAGTTATCATCTCTCTGTACCTTGATGACTCCCCACAGAAATCTCCATCTGAGATCTTCCTTCCCATCTCAAGACCTGTATTTACCAGCTCTCAGTTACCTGTATTTTCATAGCTCAGAGAGATCTCAAATTTAATATATTCAAGACTCAATTTATTTTACCCGACAAACTTCTCCTTTGTTCCTGCCCCTTGCGCATCACTCAGCAATGACGCTTCGCTTCTGTGGTGGTCCAAGTTTCCTCCACAAGCATTCCTGGTTGTGGATTTCCTCACTCCCATCCCCTCAGGCTGTCTTCTCTCAGCCAACAGCAGTCCTCTCCCCAGGTTTGCTCTCCAGAACCCACCTTCCAACACCCAACCCCTGTCCACACCGGAGGACACATGTCTCAGGCTGGGGCCCACGGGGCTGTGGCATGGACCATCTGTATAGGTCTCACTCGGTCCTGCTGGCCACAGACTGGTTGCTGCGCCCTCCTCCAATAGCCCTTGGAGCTCCCCTTCTGTCCCAACTGATTTCCCCACCAGTGAGGGGGCTTCCCCTGATATGGGAATCTCTCCTCTCCTTCAGCTCCCCCCTTCAGGGGCAGAGGGCCCATCCTGTTTCCTCTCCTCTTCCTTATACAAGGTTCTCTGTTAGTGTTCAGCAGGTGCTCTGTGAGAATTGTTCCATTTGTAAATGTATTCTTTTTTTTTTGCAGTACGTGGGCCTCTCACTGTTGTGGCCTCTCCCACTGCGGAGCACAGGCTCCGGACGTGCAGGCTCAGCGGCCATGGCTCACGGGCCCATCCGCTCCGCGGCATATGGGATCCTCCCAGACCGGGGCACGAACCCGCGTCCCCTGCATCGGCAGGCGGACTCTCAACCACTGCGCCACCAGGGAAGCCCTGTAAATGTATTCTTGATGCATTCATAGGGAGAGGTGAACTCCACACCATCCCACTCCTCTGCCATCTAGGCTCCTAGCCCCATTCGATATTTAATTTCTGGTTAACATTCACTTAGCTTAAAAAAGATTGAGAAAGAAAAGAAAAAATATAAAATTCAAATGCCATATAAGGCATTGCTGAAGGAATAATCTACACCATAAATATTTATGAGATAAAAATATCCACAAAAAATTAAAAATAGTAATTCCTCTATTTTCACTTCAACTTTTGATATATGTATGTTTTACCAAATCATAGAGATATAGTGTTATGACTTGGAAATTTTTATGCTTGAAAATATCAGAAAATATGCATTAAAAATATGCATTAAAATATGCATTATGCCATCAGTGATATTATTAAAATGATGAAACCTGGACATTTCATTCAGTTTAATCATTATAATACCACCCATTTCCCCTAATATATCAGAGATGCATGGAGATTCAAGCTAGTCCTGATTCTGACTTTTACCCTCTGCATATGGCTATCATTAAAATCTCCATATTGTTTTAAATTATATATCAGCCTGTCTCTTTCTCTCATTACCTTGTAAACTATTCAAGCCTAGTGGCTATTTGTCTCCAACATTTAGCACAGTACAGAGCACATGAGAGAAATTCAACATGCATTATATAACCGAACGTAAATGAATGTCTTTATTCATAAAATGCTTTCTTATTTATCAAATTGGATGCCTGATTGTCATTTATCATGGAAATGACACTCTTGACAACCAAGAAAGGAGGCTTAATTGAGGTTTAGAGAGAAGCATTATAGAATTATTAGTTTGTGTTCCTATGGCCTCATACAAAAATCATTCCCAATATACGTATTTGACAATAGGTAAACAGCTTATCTTTCATTATTTCCCATGAGTTTATACCTTGCGCGGCCAACATTAAACCATAAACAACGTGAGGGTGGCAACTTAACACTGCACTATATAGCCAACATTTCTATAGTACCTAGTGTGTTGCCTGATTCAAAATAGGACTCAAGTCATATATTTTTGTTAACTATGTCTGCTATAAAAGAGTAATTCACCTCAGCAAATATTAAGTATTTATTGAATCCAACACTATGCTCAGCCTTGCATATAAACGTTAAAAGGACAGTTCCTTCCCTTAGTGTTTATAACCTATTAGAGAATGAATAGTTATCAAGGAGTTAAAATGCATGATGATAGGCAGTGTGTTTGGGAAAACTAAACCAGGCTTCTTTGGTTTAAGAAAGTCTTCAAAGAACTCATGTCTATGCTATGAATTAAAGAATAGTAAGAAACTAGATACTTTGAAGAGTTGATGAGAGTTTTCTAGAAAAGAAGGCAGTGCATGACCAACTCTTTTAGCAAGAGAAGTACATGATAACATTTGTATTTAAAAAAATATCATTGGGCTTCCCTGGTGGCGCAGTCATTGAGAGTCTGCCTGCTGATGCAGGGGACACGGGTTCGTGCCCCAGTCTGGGAGGATCCCACATGCCCACATGCCGCGGAGCGGCTGGGCCCGTGAGCCATGGCCACTGAGCCTGCGCATCTGGAGCCTGTGCTCTGCAATGGGAGAGGCCACAACAGTGAGAGGCCTGTGCAAAAAAATAAATAAATAAAAATAAAATAAAATAAAAAAATATCATTGGTTGTATTTTGGAAAACAGTTTGGTGAGAGTCAGGTTAAAGTTGGTCAAATACCAGGTTGTTTCATGGAGCTCCACAAAAGAGTTATGTTCGTCTGTAATAATGTAATATCACTGAGAATGGAGAGAATAAGACAGATTCAGACACTAGTAAAAAATAGTCTTAACAGGACTTGATCTTTCTATGTATGTAAAGTCAGAGAAAAAGTATATACATATTCTTCCTTAGAGATTTCTTACCACTGTCTTTAATTATCATCTATCTGTATCTTGATGAGTCCCCACAAAAATCTCCCATCTGAGAACCTCCTTCCCATCTCTAAACCTATATTTACCTGCTCTCAGTTACCTATATTTTTATAGCTCAGGGGCATCTCAAATGTGACATATTCAAGACTAAATTTATTTTACCCAACAAACTTCTCCTGTGTTTTCTATCTCAGAGAATGGCACTAATATCTCCAAAGCTGCTGAAGCAGAAAGCTGAATGATGATAAACCCTCGACATACCTTTTCTCGAACTATACATCTGTGGAAACACGAAGTCCTACTAAGACTATCTTGTTACTAATGCCTGAATCTGTCCTCTTCTCTCCATTCTTGGTTATACTTTAGTACAACCATAACTTTTGTGGAATTCTGTGAAACAGCCTGATATTTGATCAACTTTAATCTCGCCGTCATCAAACCACTCTAGGTAGAAGTTTCAGAAAAGCAGTAAAGCCAACCAGTCCTTGTCAAAGAAACTTTCTTCCCTGTGATAATAAGAAATACCATTTCAAGGTAGAATGGAAAACTTTAATTTTAGCTAGTAGGTACCTTTCACCAACATTTCTATAAAACTTTATAAATCATGTGTTCAAAATACCTAAATCAAAACTGTGTGGTCAATACATTTTGGACTTATAGAATACTTCCCCCAGGAAAGTACTTTCAAATAATTTACAAGAAATGTAAGAATTAGCATCAACTTTATTAAAGAAGATTAAAAAAATAGAGAACAAGCTTATATATAGCCTTACAAGCTCATGGTACTGATTCTATACAGCTTCTGTAATAGACTGCATTGGATACACAAATTACCAAATTAAACTGAATTTCAAAATATATTGTAAATGTGTATCCAGAGTAAAGCAATAATCTTTTTAAAATATCTCCAAGATTTATATTTACTTGTGTTAAATACTCATGTATTTATGTATTTATATAAAGTATAATTGATTTACAATATTATATTAGTTTCAGGTGTACAACGAGTGATTCAGTATTTTTAGGATTATACTCTATTAAAAGTTATTTCAAGATAATGGCTATAATTCCCAGTACTGTATAATATATCCTTGTTGCTTATCTATTTTACATAGTAGTTTGTATCTCTTAATCACATACCCCAATCTTGCCCCTCCCCCTTCTCTCTCCTCACTGGTAACCAATAGCTTGTTTTCTATATCTCTGAGTCTGTTTATGTTTTGCTATATACATTCATTGTTTTTACTTTTTATATTCCACATATAAGTGATATCATACAGTATTTGTCTTTCTCTGTCTGACTTATTTCACTAAGCATAATATTCTCTAGGTCCATCCATGTTGCTGCAAATGGCAGAATTTCATTTTTTTGTATGGCTGAGTAATATTCCATTCTCTCTCTATATATATGTGTGTGTGTGTATACACACACATACATACATACCACATCTTCTTTATCTGTTTGTCTATTGATGAATACTTGGGTGCTTCCACACCTTGGCTTTTGTGAACGTTGAGGTGTATGTATCTTTTTGAATTATTATTATTTTGTTTGTTTGTTTTTTCTGGGTATATACTCAGGAGTGGAATTATTAGATCATATGGTATTTCTATTTTTAGTATTTTGAGGAACCTCCATACTGTTTTTCATATTGGCTGCAGCAATTTACATTCCTGCCATCAGTGTACAAGGGTTCCCTTTTCTCCATATCCTCATCAATATTTGTAATTTGTAGACACTTTGATGGTAGCTATTCTGACAGGTGTGAGGTGATATCTAATTGTTATTTTGATTTGCATTTCTCTAATAATTAATGATGTTGAACACCTTTTAATGTGAGTATTACCCACCTATATAACTTCTTTTGAAAAATATCTATTCAGGCCTTTGCCCATTTTTTTAATTGGGTTATTTGGGTTTTTTTGAGATTGACTTATATGAGCTGTTTGTGTATTTTGGATATTAACTCTTTGTCGGTTTCATTGTTTGTAAATATTTTCTCCCATTCCCTAGGTTGACTTTTTGTTTTGTCAATGGTTTCCTTTGCTGTACAAAAGCTTTCAATTTTAATTAGGTTCCATTTCTTTATTTTTGCTTTTGTTCCTTTTACCTTAGGAGACAAATCCAAAAATATATACTGCTACGATTTATGCCAAAGGGTGTTCTGCCTATGTTCTCTTCTAGGAGTTTTATGGTTTCTGGTCTTACATGTAGGTTTTTAATCTATTTTGAGTTTATCTTTATATATGGTGTGAGGAAAAGTTCTAATCTCATTCTTTAACATGTAGCTACCCAGTTTTCCAAGCACCACTTATTGACAAGACTGTCTTTACCCCATTGTATATCTTGTCTCCTTTGTCATATTAATTGACCTTATTTATGTGGGTTTATTCCTGGGCTCTGTATTCTGTTCCATTGATCTATATGTTTGTCTTGTGCCAGTACATGCTGTTTTGATTACTGTAGCTTTGTAGTATAGTCTGAAGTCCGGGGAGGTTGTATCTCCAGATTTGTTCTTTTTTCCCAAGATTGCTTTTGCAATTCAGTGTCTTTTCTGTTTCCATATGAATTTTAGGATTATTTGTTCTAGTTCTGTGAAAAATGTCATGGGTATTTTGATAGGGATTGCATTAAATCATACATTGCTTTGGGTAGTATGTACATTTTAACAGTGTTACATCTTCCAATTCAAGAGCACAGGGTAACTTTCCATTTCTTTTTATCAACTTCAGTTTCTTTCATTAGTGTTTTATAGCTCTCAGATTATGGGTCTTTTACCTCCTTGGTTAAGTTTATTCCTAGGTATTTTATTTTTTGATGCAATTTTAAACGCATTTTTTACTTTCTTTTTCTAATATTTCATTATTAGAATATAGAGAAGCAAGAGATCCTGCATATTAATCTTGTATCCTGCAATTTTACTGAATTCATTAATTAATTTCTAATACATTTTTCAGTGGAGACTTTAGGGTTTTCTATATAAAGTGTCATCTGCAAATAGTGACAGTTTTACTTCTTCCTTTCCCATTTGGATGTCTTTTATTTCTTTATCGTGTCTGATTGTTGTGGCTAAGATTCCAATACTATGTTAAACAGACATGTCAAAAGTAATCAATCCTGTCTTGTTCCTGAATTTAGAGGAAAGGCTTTCAGCTTTTCACCGTTGAGTATTATATTGGTTGTAGATTTGTTTTAAATGCCCTGTGTTGTGTTGAGGTATGTTCCCTCTATACCCACTTTGGTGAGAGTTTTTTTTTTTTTTTTTATCATGAATGGATGTTGAATTTTGTCAAATGATTTTTCTTCATCTACTGAGATGATCATGTGTTTTTTCTCTGTCCTTTTGTTAATGTGGTGTATCACATTGATTAATTTGCAAATATTGAACTATCCTTGCATCCCTGGAATAAATCTAACTTGATCATGATGTATGATCCTTTTAATTTATCATTGGATTCTGTTTGCTAATATTTTTGAGGATTTTTTGCATGTATATTCATCAAAAATATTGGCCTGGGATGAATTGGGAGTTGGGATTGACATATATACACTAATATGTATAAAATAGATAACTAATAAGAACCTGCTGTATAAAAAATAAATAAAATTCAAAAAAATTTTTTTAAATATTGGCCTGTAATTTTCTCTCTTTGTACTTTTTGTCTGGTTTTGGTGAAGGGTAATGGTGGCCTTGCAGAATGAATTTGGGAATGTTACGTCCTTTTCAATTTTTTGGCATAGTTTGATAAGGATAGGTATTAACTTTTCTTTATGTGCTTGGTAGAATTCCCCTGTGAAGCCATACAGTCCTGGATTTTGTTGACTGGAAGTTTTTTAATTACAAATTCAATTTCACTACTAGTGTATAGTCTGTTCAAATTGTCTTTTTCTTCTTGATTCATTCTTGGCAGGTTGTATGTTTCTAGAAATTTGTCCATTTCTTTTGGGTGTTCACTTTGTTGGTGTATAACTGTTCATAGTATTCTCTTTTGACTTTTTGTATCTCTGTGATAATGGTTGTTATTTCTCTTCTTTTGTTTCTTACATTTTTTTATTTTGGTACTCTCTTTCCATCTTGGTTAGCCTGCTAATGGTTTATTAATTTTGTTTATCCTTTCAAAATATCAGCTCTTGTGTTCATTTACCTTTTCTATTATTTTTTGATCTCTATTTTATTTATTTTCTCTCTGTTCTATATTATTTCCTTCCTTCTGCTTACTATGGGCTTTGTTTGTTCTTCTTTTCCTAATTCTTTTAAGTGGCAGGCTAGGTTGCTTATTTGAGTTTTTACTTGTTTCTTGAGGCAGACCTATATTATTATGAACTTCCTTCCTAGAATTGCTTTTGCCACATCCCATACATGTTGGAAAGTTGTGTTTCCATTTTCATTTTTCTCAAGGTATTTTCTGATTTCCTCTTTGATATCATCATTAACCCATTTTTTTTTTTTTAGTAACATGTTGTTTAGTATCCATGTATCTGTTTTTTCCTGTTTTTCTTCCTAGAAATGATTTCTAGTTACATACCATTTTGGCTGGGAAAAGTCCTTGATAAAATTTCTATCCTCTTAAATGTGTTGAGACTTGTTCTATGGCCTAACGTGTGTTCTGTCTTGGAGAACATTTCATGTGCACTTGAAAAGAATGTGTATTTTTCTCTTTTTGGATGTAATGTTCTGTAGATACCTATTGAGTTCAACTGGGCTATTGTGTCATTTAAGACCACTGTTTTCTTGTTTAATTTCTGTCTGGATGATCTCTCCATTGATGTAAGTGTGGTATTAAAGTCTCCTACTATTATTGTATTGTTGTGTTGTCAGTTTCTCTCTTTATGTCTGTTTGTATTTGCTTTATATATTTTGGTGCTCCTAATATTTGGTGCATATATGTTAACAATTTTTGTCTCCTCCTCTTGTATTGATTATCTCTTGTATCCTTTATCATTATATAACACCCTTCATTGTCTCTTGTTACAGCCTTTTTTTTAAAGGCTATATTGTCTGATATGAGTATTGTTGCCTCCTCTTTCTTATCATTTCCATTTACATGAAATATCTTTTTTCATTCCCTTAGTTTTAGTCTGTGTGTCTTTAGCTCCAAAGTGATTCCCTTGAAGTAGCATGTAGAAAGTATTGGGTATTTAAAATCCAACCATCCACTCTCTGTCTTTTTATTGGATCATTTAGTTAATTGACATTTAAAGTAATTATTGATAGGTATGTTCTTATTGCCATTTTATTTCTTGTTTTCCGGTTATTTTTGTAGCTTTTCTCTGTTTATTTTTTCTTCTTTTTGTTTCCTCCCTTGTGGTTTGATGATTTTCTTTAGTAGTATGCTTGTGTTCCTTTCTTTTTAGTTTTTGTTTATCTAGTATAGGTTTTTGGTTTTTGGTTATTGTGGGGTTCATATATGATGTTATCTCTCCTTTGATTCTAAATAATAATCTTACTAGGTAAAGTATCCTAGATTGTAGGTTTTTCCCTTTCAGCACTTTGAATATGTCATTCCACTCCCTTCTAGCCTGAAATGCTTCTTCAGATAAATCAGTTGACAGCCTAATGGAGATTTCTCCTGTATATGACTCTTTATTGTTCTCTTACTGCCTTTAGAATTCTCTTTTTAACTTTTGGAATTTTATGATATTTCTTGGTGTGGTTTTTAGAGGTTTATCTTATTTGGGACACTCTGTGCTTTCTGTACCTTGATATATGTTTCCTTTTTCAGGTTTGTGAAATTTTCAGCCATACTTTCCTCAAATATATTTTCAATTCCTTCTCTCTCTCTTCTCCTTCTGGGACCCCTATATTGCAAATGTTTGTATGCTTAATGTTATCACAGAAATCTCTTAAACTGTTTTCACTTTTTAATTTATTTTTCTTTTTGCTGTTATTATTTGGTGATTTAAATGTATATTATATGACAAGAAAAATAGATGTTATGGAAAGAAATAACTATATTTGAAAAATGTGCAAAATAAGTGTAATACGAATGGCTGGAAAAAAATGTAAAAAATAATGTATTTTGTGTCTATTTTAAGCAATCAGCTTTTGTGAGAAATCCCAGTTAACTGACTTACCTAAAATATTCATCACGTTTCATTTTTAAAAACCCATATTTATATATAATAGCATTAAGGAACTTGTGTCTTAAGTATTCTTATTTTTAAAAGAATGAAAATACTCATTATTCTTTACGTCCATGATATCGACAATTTACTATTCTTGGAAAGAGAGAAAAGATGCACATACTTCCTCTGCATATGACTGATCAATTTTCCTAATACCCGTGAAAACATGAGACACCTGCGCACATTAGGAATGTTGCCTTGGGAGTGCCTCTGCCTGGAATTCTCCCTCCAAATACATGGACATTTATCCCTTACCTCTTTATGTTGATTTTCTAATGTTACGTTCTCTTTCCCTGATTACCTCAAACTTAAAATTTCAACTCCACTGCCATCCTTTAGTACCATCTACACTGCTTACTTTATTTGGCTTCATAGTAGCAACCATCCAATATATGATATATATTGTATTCTTTATTTGTTCACAGTCTCTGTGCCCATTCTAGGATGCAGTCCCTTTAGATTACAGATTTTATCGATTGTTTTGGTCACTGCTATATCCCTAGAGTTCAGAACAATTACATGTTGAATGGTAAATGCCCAGTGCATTCATATTTGTGGAAAAATGGTATTGTTTTTATTTCTAATATTCAAAATTATTGATTACAAAAGGGAGGTAAAGGATTCCTGTTAGCTATAGGTTTAAACATGGTGTCTTGAGATAAGACATGTTAACTAGCTTAATCATATTTCATAAATAGTGTGCTATCTTTAGTCTAATAAGTATATTATTAGAACATATAGACTAGAAAAATAAAGACTTAGGGAGTTTAATATAAATCAGTCTTTGTTTCTTTAGGGATGCTTTGGAAACCAGTTTTGTTCTCCCAAATCATTAATCTATTTTGCAAAACAAATATCTTACAAAAACACTTTCTATTCAAAATCCCCTGTGAGATAAAAAGCCATTCAGAGTAGTGGTTAAAGGCACAGACTTTGAAGAAGCAAGCCTCAGGTTAAAACCCAGCTCTTCCACTTATTAGCTATAAAGCCTTGGAAGAGACCCTTAATCTCTCTGCCTCAGTTCCCACACCTACAAAATAAGAATAATACAAATCACTACGTATTACTACTTCATATGGTTGCTATGGGGATTTAATGAATCAATGCATGTAAAAACCTATAGAACAAAGTGTGGCGAATAGTATGCAAATACACACACATACACACACGCACACACACACACACACACACACATTTTAGTGCACATAATACTGGGGGGTTTTTTAGGGATATTCTTTAAAATGTCACCTCCCTGTATCTCCCCTCCCTTCAAATTTAAGCATTTGCTTCCCAGACAAAATGTGTTAATTGGAATCATACATCAAAGGGCATATGAAGATAGAAGTGTGAAAAAGTAAATGCATGATTCAAAAGAGACTGCATGAAGCCGGACAATTAATATAATCTCAATCTATGCATGAAAATGATATAATACTTTTAAAAAAGAATGCATCGTAAAATCACAAGCTATGAATTTGAACTCTTGTTTTTCTTCTTGTGTCTCCTTGGGAAATTGATTTACCGGTACTCAAAAATAAAATGGAGACAATTATGCATGCATTAAATAATTTAAGGAATGTTGCTGCAAGGATCACATATATTGCTACTAGTGAAAAGCAGTTTATGATGATGGCAGCTGACATGATTTTCTCTCCAGGGCTTGCTATTGGATTTCAAATATAAAGAGGTTCATGATCTACAGCATTGCCCACTTCACCAGGAATGAATGTGGATCTATTGTAAGGTTGGAACCTGCATCATTAACTAACTCTATGTGGTTTACAAGAGACACATCTAAAACGGAAGGACGCAGGCATGAAGAATGTTAAGAATGGAAAAAGTTATACGATGCAAATTCTAAATGAAACAAAAGTAAAAAGTGGTTGTAGCTGTGTTACTATCAAACAAAATAGACTTTAAGGATAAAACAGTGAAACTGACTAAAATTACAGTCATTTTATAAAGACCATAATTATTTCAGGAGGAAAATATAGCAACTTAATTTAGCTTGCACCTGAGAATGTAGTTACAAATTTTTTAAGTGCAGGCTTTGTCATTTCAAGCATGAGAAATAAGCTCTAACTCAAATAGAAAGAAAATGTTGGAAAGCTACTGATTAGCTCATAAGGCTGACAGGAAGGTTAGAAAATTAGGTAAACAGAAAGAAAGACAGTGATACTAAGCTTTCACTACTGCACCAAGATTATAATGCAAGGAGCAGTCAGGTTACAGCGGACACAGCTGGAGCAACTAGATGCTGACACTACTGCTGACACCACCTGATGTCCTCAACAATCCTGGAGGATCTGCTTTGGTGAATGAATCTTAGACCTTTCTCATCACCTGAAAATTGAGTCCAAGAATCCTAATCATCAAATCCTTTCTGGCTAGAAATAGATAGATGCTAGATACATACAAACATACATAAAGTTTTATCTAAATGGATAGTCAATGAGAAAATTCCAAAACAAAAAATACATGAGAATAAAAAATTGCTTTTGCAAATGACAGAACAAACACTTCCAGTACAACTATAGCACAAGGCTAAAATATACAGCTTTGTATGGAAATGACTACCCTGACGGATTTCAGTTTCTCTTTTCAAGCCTAACCCTGAATGGATTTCTGATTTATTGATTCATCAGTAAGGAAAGTGGCAAAAATATCCTTAAATAATTCAAAGTGTAAAATCCAATCACCAAAAAAATTAATAGATTGTCTCACATTTTCTTCCGCTTTTATGGAGCCACTTTTGATATGGAGTTCTGTGACCCTTTGGCCTAAAATAGTCACTACACAGCAGCTGGCAAATGGACAGGACAAGAGACAAGCAGACAGCCACTCCTCAAACAAGCATAGACTGCACTTCCAGTGCTAAGCTGAATTTGACATTTAAGTTAAAAGGTATTTTAACATAGATTCACACACATACACACACACACACACACACACACACACACACACGAACGCACACACAGCTATTACAAAATCAGTGTTATCTTACCTGAACCAAAAAAATCTCCTGATATCCAAAAGGCAGAATTTTTGTGAGAAATATATTATGGCTCTATATCCATGAATCTTGACAGGTTTGAAAATAATGTATTGTGACTGGTTTACTATTGCTTTGTCTCATCACTACAGAAAATAATAACTCGTTAAAATCAAGAAGGAAATTGCTGTAAATACAGAATTCCTATTGGTATAATTATTTACCAACGTAGATGAAAGTATGTGTGAGTGTGTCCATGTGCACGACTGTTGTAGCACATTAGTGAACAGGAATCATAAATATATCACCAAAGCATTGTATTCGTTTTCTTCTTAAGAAGGAAAACCTTATTTTGCTCATGAAGATTATTTAGAGAAATAGAAGTAGCATTATATTTGATTTTACAGAACAGCACATAAATAAATTCTTAAGTAAACGTATTTAATAAGTAAAAGTAACTATAGTGTCACTATGTTATCTACTCAATCAAATAAGGCACTGGCATAATCTAGAAGTGTCAAATTGAATAAAATAGCAATTTTCAATATACAGTGGATGCTCTGGCCCTCCAAATCAGCCATTTGGCAACCAGAGATACAGCCAACTGCAGATCTTGTCACAGTTGGTTGAATCACGAACACAGAACTGACTAAGAAAGGCACACATTCCAGGGTTTGGTATGGAGGCCTTGGGGGGAAATTTGAGGGGGGAGTGTAACCAGTCCCCCATGGATGCCAAGGAATTACTGTTCTGTTTTTCAGTATACTGTTTTTCAATATTACATTTTGTTAGGAAATTAAAAAGAAAAATTCCATTAATTCCAAATTAGTTATGTTTTCAGAAAATGTGCTAAAATTAGAGTTGTAGAAGGAGAAAAACAACCAAAGCCATTAACTGTAATTTTTATTATATCTTTGCAATGTGAGAACAGCTAAAAAAGGCTCCTCTGTGAGAGCAGGAAGGTTAAAAATTTATAGGATAGATTGGAGAAGGACACTAGAGTTTGGTATGGCTTAGCTCTGAAAAGTGTTCACTGTTGAAATTCTTGGACGGTATGTAGAAACTGAGGTTGTGTTAATCACAAGACTGGATGCAGCATAATTAAGACTGGGGCTGTAATTAAGCCATGATGAATAATTGAATATTTGTTGAATAAGTGAGTGAATAGCCATTGGTTGGCCAGTTTGGGTTTAGCAAGGGGTCAGGGAGGAAAAGTTGAGAGCTGAGACCTTGGTAGTGTCACTGGAAATTTTTCCATCTATCAGCATCTTTTACCAAATGCAGTTCTATTATTTTCTTTCCTTCCATAATATTAATTTCAGTGAAGTTTCAGGATACAAAAGCAACATTCAAGTATCAGTTGCATTTCTATACACTAACAATAAACTATCCAGAAAAAAATTAAGAAAACAATCATTTTTACAGTAACATCAAAAAGAATAAAATGCTTAGGAATTAATTTAACCAAGGAGGTAAAAGACTTGTACACTGATAACTACAAGGCATTAAGGAAAGAAATTGAAGAAGACACAAGTGAATGGAAAAATAGTGTGTGTTCATGGATTGGAGGAATTAATATTGTTAAAATGCCCATAGTATCCAAAGTGCTATACAGATTTAATAAAATCCCTGGCAAATTTCCAATAGCATTTTTCACAAAGGTAGGAAAAATAATCCTAAAAATCATATGGAACCACAATGACTCAAAACAGCCAAAGCAATCTTGTGAAAGAAGAAAAAAGCTGGAGGCATCATATTTTCTGATTTCTATTTGTATTACAAACCTATAGTAATCAAAGCAGTATAGTACTGGCATATAAACAAACACATAGACCAATGGAACAGAATGAATAACCCCCAAATAAACCCACACACGTACAGTCAACTGATCTTTAACAAAAGTGCCAAGGATACAAAATGCAGAAAAGATAGCTTCTTCAGTAAATACTGGATATCCATATTCAAAAGAATGAAATTGGACCCTTATCTTATACCATATACAAAAATCAACTTAAAATAAATTAAAGACCTAAATATAAGACCTTAAATTGTAAAACTCCTAGAAGAAAAAATAAGGAAAAATACCTTTTACATTGGTCTTGGCAATGAATTTTTTTATAGGACACCAAAAGCACAGGCAACAAAAATAAACTAAGGAAATAACACATTTCCTAAGGAATGGGAGAAAATATTTGCAAATCATATGTCCAATAATGAGTTAATATCCAAAATATTTAAGAAACTCCTATAACTCAATAAGAAAAAAATAACCAGATTAAAAAATGAGCAATTGAATAGACATTTCTTTAAAGAAGAGATACAAATGGCCATAGGTTTATGAAAATGTGGTCACCATTACTAATCATCAGAGAAATGCAAACCAAAACAACAGTGAGATATCACCTCAGACCTCTTAGAATTGCTATGATTAAAAATTTTTAAAGATAAATGTTGGTGAGGATGTGGACCGTAGGGAACTCTGGTGCACTGTTGGAGGGGATACAAATTGGCACAGCCATTTTGGAACACAGTATGGAGGGTCTTCAAAAAATTAAAAATAGCACTGCTGTGTGATTCAGCAATCCCATTTCTGGGCCTATATCCAGAGGAATTATCATCAGGATCTCAAAGAGATACCTGCACTCTTATGTTCATTGCACCATTAGTTACTCACAATAGCCAAGATACGGAAACAAGCTAAATATCTATCAATGGATGAATGAATAAAGAAAATTTGGTATATATATACAATGGAATATCTTTCAAACTTAAAAGAAAAAGAAGGAAATCATGCAATTTGCAACAACGTGAATGAACTCGGTGGATGATATACTAGGTGGAAAATAAACCAGACACAGAAAGACAAATACTGCATCATCTCACTTGTATGTGGAATCTAAAATAGTAATACTCATAGAAGCAGAGAGTAGAATGTTTGTTGTTAGGGGGCTTGGAGAGAGAGAAATGACATGATGGTCAAAGGGTGCAAAGTTTCAGTTAGGCAAGATAAATAAGTTCTCGAGATCTGCTCTACAGCATAGCGCCTGTAGCTAACAATACTGTATTGTATACTTAAAACTTGCTAGGAGGCAATCTTTTGTTAAGTGTCTTACCACACACAAAAATATAATGATAATAATAAAAGAAGGGCAGGAGGAAACTTTGTGAGGTGCTGGATATATTTATGGCCTTGATTGTAGCGAAGGGTAGCAGAATGTACCACCCCAAAATATGACTGTAGGAGTTTAGGACATGCCAACCCAAAATATGCTGCTTTAGGAGATTGATTATTTTGAGCTGTAGGTACTTGAAAGACATGAAATGCAGGGAGAGCTTTCACTGAACCCTCCTTATCAGCCTAAAGACAGATCCTCTAAAAGAACGCAGTTGTCATAAATCTCCTCCCTGGGAGTTTCGTCAACCAGGGAAGATTTACTCTTATCACAGGAGAGGAGACTAGAAGTGGACACCACAGCCAGACAAACTTTGTCACAAACAATCATACCTCCCATTTATTCTTCTGAGGGTCCATTCATCTTTCCTAAAATCTCTTTTACTCTCCTCTAAGATGCCTCATCTTCTCTCCCCTTTCCCTGTGAAAATGTTATTTAATCCTGATTCTAAGCTGCCTCTTTGAATTACTCATTTTCCCCTGGATATCTCCCACACATATATGCACATACATGAGGCATACATGTTAATAAACTGCTTTTTGTTTTTCTCTTGTTAATCTCTTTTATTACAGAGGTCTCAGCTAAGAACTCAGAGGGTAGAGGAAAAATTATTTTTCATCCCCTGTGATGGTGATGGTTTCATTCCTCAAACTCAGCAATTTGTATACATTAAATTTGTATAGCTTTTCCATGTCAGTCATAATTCAATAATTATTTTTTAAAAAGTTCATACCGGTGTAATGGGTTTTAAGAGATTTCACCTGTATGTGACCTTAAATACACTCCCCAAACAAGAAAAATTATTACCTTTCAACTGAGATATAACTTTTAAAATGTGTATTTAAGAGTAAAAGAAAAAAAATAGGAAGCTATACACATTCATGCTCCATGTCTGAAAACAGAGGATGATCTGTATCATACTCAGTTACTATTTCCTTATTCTCTGAGGAAACTAGTTTGAGGGCCAAGATCAAACCTTAATCATCAATATAATCCCCTTTGGCGTGCTCATCCATAATCTACAGCATAGTATTTTCACACAAATAATTGCTCTGTAAATATTTGCAAGTAAAGTAAATTATTAAAATTTAAAGTCAAGAAGAGGAAGAGAATCAGACCTTGGATAGAATGTCAAAATAGGTATATAGCAAAACTTAAATAAAAGATAGCCACTCACAGATTTGCTTGCATAATCCATAGTAGTGAGAACAGATGGACACAATTTTTTTTTCAGTGAAAATGAGGCCAAGAACAAACGTCTTATTATGGTAACACATAAACTCACATATACACATCTGTATGTTAAAAATGTATATTTACTGTTTCTCACGTGACAAAATCATTCTACATGTATTATTTTGATGCTTCCAATAACCCTTTAGAGGAGAGATAGTCACTCCTTATATAGTCACATCCTACTAACATCATTTCTTTGAAGAAGTCTTTGTTTTACATTCCAAATCAAATTGCTCCCTCCCTCCATGTGACATTACAATATATTACGGAGACTTTTATTACAGCAATTTTAACATTTTGTTTAAATTAGTTTTTAACTACATATTTTTTAACTATTTATTCCTTGGATACAAAAGATGAGCTTTGAAAGTATTTATTTTGACATAATGTTTCATTACATGTCGAATGAATGATGAAGTGTTTGTTGAATAAATGAATGGAGGAATTATTTTTCTCTTGTGAGATTAAAGGCAATAATTTTAGCCTATAGTTAGCAGAATAGGTGTGGGCATCAAAAATTAAGAAGGCTTAGATGGAGTGTTCTACGTTCATAAACTAAATTAAGAGGAAAGTAGAGAGTGATTAATGTAGACAAGTATAACAGAACATATGCTATCACTCCTAGTGTGGATTAGACAGCATGCTTCCTCTATTAATACTTGTTTACAGACCCATATAATCTTTGCCTTCAGTAAAATTCAAGAAATTGTCTGCTTTATACCCGGTAATAGAAAAAAGATTTTGGTTGAAGAAAGCATTTGGGGAAAAAGGAGAAAAAAGATGGTTGATGTGTCTGTTTCCTTTGTCTCACCATGGATTAAACTTGAGCATCTTAGATTGAGAAATGAGGGCCCCAAACTCTAAGTTTTATGGGAAGACTGTATGAGTCTCTAGACAGGGTGTTCAGGTAACTCCATGTGGCAACAGATTGGCAAGAAGCCCTTCTCCTCCACTGAAAACTCAGCATCATTCTGACCCTCCAAGGAGGAGAAGTCCTCAGAAAATTGGGAGATAGCTCCCCTGGTGGCATTTCAGGATGACAAGTAGTTGTATGGTGAAACTTTATAAACCAGGGAAGCAGGTGTGGGCAGGTGGAAGCTGAAACAAGAGAGTAATACCAGAGTAACACAACTTGAGGACTACAGTTGTTTCTTTTCTTTTGGGTTTTTTTTTGGCCACATCCCGTGGCATGTGGGATCTTAGTTCTCTGATCAGGGATTGAACCTGCGCCCTCTGCATTGGAAGGCAGAGTCTTAACCACTGGACCACCAGGGAAGTCCCAGGACTGCAGTTTATAAATTGACAAATGCGTGTATGTGAAGAACGCATCTTAGAGGACACTGAAGGAGAGAGCTTACTCACACCATCATATAGGACAGAGCCATCAAATCAAGAGCCATTTGAGTGGACAAGGGATGGAAACGCGCCCTCTCCATTGGAAGGCAGAGTCTTAACCACTGGACCACCAGGGAAGTCCCAGGACTGCAGTTTATAAATTGACAAATGCGTGTATGTGAAGAACGCATCTTAGAGGACACTGAAGGAGAGAGCTTACTCACACCATCATATAGGACAGAGCCATCAAATCAAGAGCCATTTGAGTGGACAAGGGATGGAATTGCCAAGCAATTTTGAGGACCCAACAGAAACTGGAAACCATAAATCTGCCCCATCTGGCAGAGTTATATAGTTTTCTACAGCAAAGCTCAGGATGGGGAAAAAGCTTTTGATTATAGAGATCCAGTTTGGGAGTGTATTTATATGAAAGCAGCAAAGAGCAGGAGAAGGGAATTGAAGAGAGTGTGACCTGAAAGTCCAGTCATGATGACGAATTTAGTTTAGAAAATAAAGCCAAGAAGCAAATGATAATCTAAAAATATATGGAGGGATTTAAAAGCTGAAGTGAATGAAAAAATATATTTAGCAGAGATAAGTTTGTTATCAGATAGATTTCAAATTAATGGCTTAGAATGTAGTTCAGTTCAGGGAGATAATAAATCCTGACTGTGTCCTCAGGTGTTGTTTGCTGAAGAAAAATAAAGTGAAAGTTACTGCTATAGAAAAGATTAAGAAATTGTGAGGAAACAAGTTATTCAGGATAAGGCAAGAGTGGGAATAGAATAAAACAAAGTGAGTCAGATGTATTTTCTTCCCAGAGGGCAGGAATATGTCTGCATTTTAAAAATGTATTGAGGAAAAGAAATTAACCCTGACTATTTTAAACAATTCCAAAATCCCATTCATTAAACATATAAGACTTTCTTTTTCATTCACAGCATGGTACTATTGGGTATGTAGTGGGCCACCTCCAGGGCAACACTGATATCTGGGATCCTTTCTTGCCCTTGGGCTATTAGGATTTTGCTGCATCTGGCTGGGAGATGGTGAGGGGAGGAAAAGAGTGAAGAGGATGGGGTGAGATGGAGGTGGTACATTTTAGGTCTGTTCACTTCGCTGGCTAGACCTCAGTTGGTTCTACATAACTGCAAGAGAGCTGGGAAACTTAACATGGTTGTGTCCTGGAAAGAAAAGTCTTATGTGTCTCCTTTACTCTCAGTACATCACTTCTGGTGGTCAAATATATAGGGGCTTTTCCTCACAGCAAGCAATTCTGAGACACAAGTTGGGTGTCCTGCAATTCAATTCAGTTATGACACTATCTACCTGGAGTTAGCATCAGATCCTAAAGGTTAAGGGCTCAATCACCCCATTCCCCCCACTTCAGAAGCCAGTTGCAAGACCAGGTTGTTATCTGTGCTTCTGAGCAGCTGACTCTAAATCAGAGGTTCCCACCACTCTCCCCTTGGTTCAATTAATTTGCTGGAGTGTCTCACAGAACCCAGTACTTACGAGAAAGAGTTTACTTACTAGGTTACTGGTTTATGATAAAAATATAAAACTCAAGAACAGCCAGATAGAAGAGATGCATGGGGTAACATATGTGGAAAGGGGCTTGGAGGTCCCATGACCTCCCCCTGCACCTTCACGTGTTCACCAACCCAGGAGCTCTCCAACCTGTCCTGCTGGGTTTTTATGGAGACTACAATATATAGCCACAGTTGATTAAATTATTGGTTATTAGTGATTGGACTCAATATCCAGCTCTTTTGCACTCTCCAGAGATGGGGGGAGGGGTGGGACTGAAAGTTTTACCCCTCTAATCACGTGGTTGGTTGTGCTTGCAAACCCCTCATCCTTAGGGGCTTTCCAGAAGTCATTTCATTAACATAAACTCAGATATGGTTAAAAGGGGCTTGTTATGTATAACAAAATATGCTTATTGTAATTATCAAGTTATTTAAGATCATTAAATAAAATCAATTCATTTGAAATTTTGGCCCTGCTCATTTTATTTTTAATGTCTGTAAACCAGGCACAATTATTTTTCTTATTTTTTAACACCTTTGGTTTTGGGGGTGTTTGTTTATTTTTAATTGAAGTAGTTTATTTACAATGTTGTGTTAGTTTCTGCTATACAGCAAAGAGATTCATTTATACATATATATACATTCTTTTTTATATTCTTTTCCATTATGGTTTATCATAGGATACTGAATATAGTTCCCTGTGCTATATAGTAGGACCTTGATGTTTATCCATTCCATATATAAGAGCTTACATCTGCTAACTCCAACCTCCCACTCCATCTCTCCCCAACCCCTTACCCCTTGACAACCACAAGTCTGTTTATGTCCCTGAGTCTGTTTCTGTTTTATAGACAGGCTCATTTGTGTCATATTTTAGATTCCACATATAAGTGATATCATATGGTATTTGTCTTTCTCTTTCTGACTTACTTCACTTAGTATGATAATCTCTATTTGCATCCATGTTGCTGCACATGACATTCTTTCTTTCTTTTTTATGGCTGAATAGTATTCCATTGTGTATATGTACCACATCTTTTTTATCCATTCATCTGTCAATGGACATTTAGATTGTTTCCATGTCTTGACTATTGTGAATAGTGCTGCTGTGAACATAGGGGTGCATGTATCTTTTTGGATTAGAGTTTTCTCTGGATATATGCCCAGGAGTGGGATTGCTGGATCATATGTTAATTCTATTTTTAGTTTTCTGAGGAACCTCTATACCCATTTTCCATAGTGGCTGTATCAACTTGCATTCCCACCAACAATGTAGGAAGCTTCCCTTTTCTCCACATCCTCTCCAGCATTTATTTGTAGAGTTTTTAATGATTGCCATTCTGACCCATGTGAAATGGTACCTCATTGTAGTTTTGAATTGCATTTCTCTATTAGCAATGTTGAGTATCTTTTCATGTGCCTATTGGCCATTTGTATTTCTTCTTTGAAGAAATGTCTATTTAGGTCTTCTGCCCATTTTTGATTGAGTTGTTTGCTTTTTTGTTGTTGAGTTGTATGAGCTGTTTGTATATTTTGGAAATTAAGCCCTTGTCAGCTGCATAGTTTGCAAATATTTTCTCCCATTCTGTAGGTTTTCTTTTTGTTTTATTTATGGTGTCCTTTGCTCTTCAAAAGCTTGTAAGTCTGATTAGGTCCCATTTGTAGATTTTTGTTTTTATTTCTATTGTCTTGGGTGACTGACCTAAGATATATGTTTCTGATTTATGTCAGAGAATGTTTTGCCTATGATCTCTTCTAAGAGTTTTAAGGTGTCATGTCTTATGTTTAAAAGTCTTTAAGCCATTTTGAGTTTATTTTTGTGTGTGGTGAGAGGGTGTGTTCTAACCTCATTGATTTACATGCAGCTGTCCAACTTGCCCAAAACCACTTGCTGAAGAGACTGTCTTTTTCCCATTGTATATTCTTGCCTCTTTGTCAAAGATTAATTGACCATAGGTGTGTGGGTTTACTTCTGGGCTCTCTGTTCTGTTCCATTGATCCATATGTCTGTTTTGTGTCAAAACCACTCTGTTTTAATTACTATAACTTTATAGTATTGTCTGAAGTCTGTGAGGGTTATGCCTCCTGCTTTGTTCTTTTCTTCAGGATTTCTTTGGCAATCCTCGGTCTTTTATGGTTCCATATGAATTTTAGAATTATTTGTTCTAGTTCTCTGAAAAATGTCATGGGTAATTTGATAGGGATCACATTAAATCTGCAGATTGCTTTGGGTAGTGTGGCCATTTTAACAATATTAATTCTTCCAGTCCAAGAGCACTGGATGCCTTTCCATTTCTTTGAATCATCTTCAATTTCCTTTATTAATGTTTTATAGTTCTCAGCGTATAAGTCTTTCACCTCAGGCACAATTATTTTTTTCCTTCTAGGTCAACAGACTATTAGGAATTCCTCACGAGTTCATAGGTATTCATGGTTAAGCATTCAACTTCTACCTGAATCTAAGAGCAAACCAGAAGCTGTTGCTTGAAAATCAAACAATTATCTGAAGAAGAGAGCATGTTTTTTTCTCCCAAATCTGAGATCTGCACTGTGATATTTGTATTAGGATCTTCCTGAAGCTTCATAAAAATTTTATATTTTCTACAGACAATTTGAGTGAATCTGGATTAGCTTGATCAAAAGCCCATGTGTAATTCTGCTTATGGCATCGTGGTATTGCTGCAGAGACTTTTCCTGCTGTGGGCTACACTCACAAGTGGAAGTGTTATGGCTTACTTAGTAAATGGGTCAGAGTAGTACACTCAAATGTAGTGTATTTTTGCCATCAACATCTAAACATTTTCACCAAAATTTTGCACCAGCTTATTGTGTCTCATCATGCTCTAGACTCCTGGAACCCCAGAAGCTTCACTGAGGTAACAGTCCTCTGAATTTTCTGGCATTTATCTTCTACTTTCTAGTCATGATAAGGCATTTAAAATATTTGCAAGGTTTTACTCGTCAAGTCCAATTATCTTAATGTCATCAGTATTATAGGCAAGACTGATGCTCTGTGAAGTGCTAGTGTGATGTTCTGTGGAACATCAGGATGGTTGAGATCTTTGTAGGCCTTTACTTGGCATAGATCAAAACCAACTGTGGAGATGTTCTGCTGTTTGCCAAGTGAAAGTAAATGACTTCTGGTAGGGCTTCATATAAAGAGAAACCACTTACCAGTTCCATAGTTGAATACCAGTATGTGAGGGTCTTTGTTGAATTGCTTTCTAGAACTGTAGCTGTAACTGGAGTCACCATATGAATAAATTGTAATAGCTCATAGCCATCTCTCAAGACCAGTCTTCTTTCTACACAAGCCAAATATACATTAAATGCGGATGTGATCGTCCTTGATGGTAGCATGAATCTCTGTAATGCCCTGAGGAAGACTTATTTTACTAATAGAGTGATAGAATCAAGACAAAGCTCCATTTAATTCCTTGACCATATAAAATGCCTATGGGAGTGGTTAACTATTGTGGCATTTCAATTCTGTAGAATTAATGTCATGTCAGGGCTAGTGTGAAGTAATCAATAAAAATTTTCATTATTTTACCATCTTCATTGCTAAGACACCGTGGTAAATAACTTCAAGTTCCTTTAGAAAAGGCTAGGAGAAAGACTTACAGTATAAATTTTGACTGGGTGGCAGAACATTTTCTCAAGCAGAAAGGGGTTCCTCTTTTATTCAGAAGGCCTTGTGTTTGTGAACTGTCTCATATCTAGGAATTTTTTGAGGAGCAATCTTTATTACGATTAAAAAATTCAAACTTTTGTTCAAGAGAGCTAGAACTTTTCCACTTATACAAGCCAAGTAACATTTTAGTATAATACCCATCTATTTCAGTTCTTTAGATACTATAATATATAAGCTAATGACAAAGGTCTCCGAGGATAAAAACATTCCGATCATGACTGAATATTTTTCAATTATGATAAACATGCTCACCTGACTCTGTCATTTAAGTGCCATCACTTGACCCACACAATCCCAGGATCCTGCACTCAGTGAATTCAGGAAGCCCAGTTTAATGACAGCAGTTCTCACAGTCATTTTGTCATTATGATGATATTCTCACAGAGCTCTCAGGGGTGTTAGTATTCCCCTCACTAATGTATTTTTTGCAGTTTTGCTAGTATGCCAGTATCCATAGTAAGTGTATATGTGAGAAGCTCTTACATAAGAAATCAATTCTGATATTTCCATCTATCTATATCTTTAGTTATCTTCCTTTGCAGATTTTATTTAAAAATAAGTTCTGGTATTTCATTTTTATTGTGTCAGCTATCTTTACATCCAGATTTCAGTCAACCAAACAAACTGAAAGGGACCCTCTCAACTTGCTTAAGCTGACACACTGAATAGGGAGTTTCTGCTTAGTGTATCATGGATACATAGCAAACAAGCTTTTCCCAATTCAACATTTCTATTCCACCCTGATCCAGCTCCTAGGGGCCTTTTCCACACATGCTGTCTAGGCTTTGCTATGTAAACTGCCAACATCTTGGAATTATTTAGGTCTGTATGGTACCTCTCCACAGGCCAGACTTTGCACTTGACCTCTTAGAGTACACAGGGCCTTTCTTTGAGTTTAGAAGCAATGAGTAGAGGTGGAGGTGCATTCTTAAGAGCAGTCTCATGCATGAAAACTACTCCAGAAGAGCAAAGTCAGCTAAGAGGAAACTACCCACCTGACAGAGGAAGAAGGGCTATTTCTACAGACAGAGAAAGCTCTTAGAATTTGAACATTCAAGGTCTAAGCTTCATTTGCATTTTCCAATAAATGTGTGATAGTGAAGTGCCTCTGATGCTATAGGGATGGCTTAAGGAGCTGTTGACTGTGTAGCAGGAATGTACTGGGAGTTGAAACATCTGGTCATGTAACTTGCTTGTGCTGTTAGTACCTGCTTGAGTTCAAAATTATGTGCACATCTCCCTTAGTGATTAAGTATTTTAACCTTATTTTTTCTTGGCTTAGTGATATCAGAGACTCTTAGTGTGCCAAGGGAGTATAACATGACTTTGCCCTAAGTAAAGTATAATTCCCTAATCCAGGATTGCCTCAGGCTCCATGCAGTCTTTTCGCCAGACATACTTTGAGTGCCATATCCTTGGTTCTAAGTCCAAGTAGCATAACAACTCCTTTCCAACTTAAATACACTGGAAATCAGTTTTCTTTCTCTGGGCCACACTCATAGATATCAATAAATGCATTATCGCAGCACTACATAAAATATATTTCTTATTCTCTTCCTTAACCTTGCACCATCAGAATCTTTTCAAATGTTACCATTCTGATTGGTGGCATTCCTCTCCTTCCCAATTAATGCTCCTGCTTTCATATAACATAATTAGCATGACCATAAATCACCCCATATTGACTGAAATATAAACAAAATTATACCAGTCATCAAGGATCAAGGTTGAGTATGTGTATTTGTATTCTTAACACTAAAGCTTGCCCTACAATATCAGAAAATCATGATTTAAGGGGAATTGATATTTTTAAATGATCCCAAAATTAAGTTATCTAAACCCATGCTTTTACAATATTATTTTTAAATTGCAATGTATATTGTTTTCTTCAAGAAATTGGTAATCCTAGTGATAGTCCTAACAAATTTATTTAGTTGGTGGGAATGTCAATAAATTACGTGTACTTAAGCTGCAAGATGCATTTTAGTGTGGAAGGAAGTCTTTTTGAGAGAAACTCAAACAGTTGAGCCTTCTCTGTCAATATCACTGTGTTAGAAGTTGTGAACCAAGTTTCTTCCTTACAGAAAGGTGGCATTAACAAGAGCCTTAATTGGTATTTTGAGAAATAGTTGGTCAAAAGTGTCTTAGGAGTGGGTGAAATTATTATTCCAGGTCACAGCCCTTGGGAAATTCATCTTTATCCATGTAGGAGGAAAGAAACAGCTGGGAAACAACAAAGAAACAACATCTCAAGTTCCAGAGAAGTTGAGGAAGGTGGTGCTAACAGTGGAAAATTTTCAGTCCTTTAAAGACTCTTATACCCTAGTCTTTAAAGTACAGTCATAGTTTGGGTTTTTAACAAGGAAGAGAATCAGGAACTTATGTCATTCCTTTAAAAGGTAACTATTCCTGCCAAGATGATAACCCCACTTATTGGATCTATTATTGGTAGGTCTCTTTGTGATGTGAAATAGGTTTATTCTATGACCTGAATGCTTGTGTCTCCCTACAAATTAATTTATGTTGAAATACTAACCACCAAAGTGATGGTATTAGGAGGTGGAGACTTTGTTATGTTAATTAGGTCATGAGGGCAGACCCTTCATGATTGGGATTAGTGCCCTTATGAATGAGATTTCAGAGAGCTAGCTCACCCCTTCTGCCATGTGAGGACACAAGAAGGTGCCCACCAGGAAGTGGGCTCTCACCTGACATTGAATGTGCTGGCGCTTTGATCTTGAACTTCCCAGCCTCCAGTACAGTGAAAAATAAATTATTGTTGGTTATAAGCCATCCAGTTTGTAATACTAGACCAAACAGACTAAGACAGTTTATACTTTAAAATAGTAATTTATATAATTTTTCTTTTCACTTTTTTTTGGGGGGGGTGGGGTAAGTTCTGCTTCCTTAGAGCCCTGCATCTGAGGCTCAATGAGGGTAGACGTCAACAAAGAGAAAGGAGAGATCATTGAGCTTTGTCTTTCCAGACAGAGTTTTTCAAAATAGACTCTTACAAAAACCCAAAGACAATAGTCACAAATTGATTGCAAGAGGGATCTACTTAAGAAAGAAGAGTTTTCTGATCTCCATAAATTTACATATAATTTTCATGAGCAAAATTTGAAGGAAAAGGAGGAATTAGCTAGACTCTAAGGAGGTAAAAACATTCTCTCTATAAAATATAGGAACATTATGCCAGGACTCACTGACCAGATACATTCCCATTTCCCTTAAGGTTCCTTAGACTAGTTATAGGTTATTGTTGTTTTGGCTTATCAGAGTAAATCAAAAGGAAAACACACACACGCGCACATATGCACACACACACACACACAAAAGAAATCTGCCTTTCTGTGTGTCATGTATCCTGAGTGGATATTTTGGAATGACTTGGATGAGTTATACAAAAGTAGATTATTGTTACAAAAATAAATGAGGTTCATGTCTGTATTCCAAGTAATATTTTTTTTATGAATAGGAGATAAGTCTCATTAATCAACAGTTAATTTCTGAACCTCATTTAAATAGAGATATTTAAAAATGATTCTAATATTTAAAAGGAAGCCCATTTTTCCATAAAACTTTCTAATATCAACTAATCACTTCAGTTTCTATAAGACAGAGAAATTTAATAACATTTAATAAATGAGCATTCTTTGAAAATGTTAGTGTGTCTTTTGTTTATTTTGAGCATGCTCTATCATGTGTTGTCAACAACCAAAAACTATAAAGAATGAAATGCACAAAGATATATAATGGGAGCTTCTGATATTTTGCTACCAGGCAAAATAATTGAAGAATCAATGTGAGATAAGCTTAATCATTGGGATCAGAAGACATGATGTATTTTCAAGGATTTAATTTTATCAGATCAAGATGTCTTAAAATGTATACAATAACTCATAAGTCATAAATAAAGGATATGTTTTGCCTTATGTTCACATATCAAACTTTGGCAACTTTCTTTTTTATGGATAATAATAGGATCCTGATATTTCCAAAGAAGCAGCAAAGTTCATTTGAGTCTAGTCAATACAAGGTCAAAGACAAACTGCCTGAAATTATAAATATATTTCCTGTCACTGATTATTTTCACATATTAATTTTATCTACCTTATGTGTGGTTTTGCAATGGTTAAGCATTTTGTCTCCTTTTCTTACTGATTCTGTTTAATAGTCAGTGAATTATATTTCCTCTACTGTTTTTATGTAGATTTTTAATATTTTATTTCTCTCGCTTAGAGAACTGCCTGAAAACAAATTAACTGACAAAAATTGTTTGGAAATTGTTCTTCAAATATTATTTTCCATGCATTAGTTCCCAGGGTCATTTAAAATATAAAACCTATTTAAGAAAAAAATTACATTTTCTTAAGTCTCTTTATTTTTAAGATAAAATTTATATTCCATTAACTATGATAATATTACCTATTTAAAAATTTAGCATTTCTATGCATTTTGTCCTACAATTAAGGAGCTTTTTCGAGTACCATTTTAAGTATAATTTCTTACACTATTTCATTATATTGCTACAATTTAAAACAATTTTTGCTTTCAAGATTGAAGCTATAGAAAGAAGCATGTTCAATCTCAGTGACAAGTTTAGATATAGAAAAATGAACCAAATGCTAAGAAACATACAGAGTTTAAAAGCCCCTCTTCCAGAGTTTACAAAAAAAATTCTGATAAAAGGATGAAAAATTCTTCAAGTTGCATGAAATTTGCAAAATTACCCCTGTGATACAAAAATTATAAATAATTGGAAGCCTGTACCTAGAAGTGTTTACTTTTGATCAAATTGTTATTTTGAGTAATTTGTCATTATGATCAATTTATCAAATCAACTAGTTCTTTTACAATTTTTCACCTATGTTTAAATAAAATGGTTCTACATTTGCTGGTGTCAGCCCTTAACTGCAAAGTCACTAGAAATTAAAATACTGTTCAAGGTAACTATTTATAAAATTCCTTTTTTCCCCCTTATCCACTGAACTCGTGGCACAGCAGTATCTTGGAACATATATCAATATAATTTTTACAATATACACTTTAATCATTTTCAAAAATTTAATTTCTTGTGACTAGGGAAGATAGAGAAAACTAATATTTCCCTGTACTAGCAGAAGAAATAGTTGAATACATGTTTACTGAAATGCTTATTTTAAAATATCTTCTCCTTTCTTTTTTAATATTATACTTTAGAAAAATCCCTAAAACATGAATTAACTTTCTGGTAATTGTTCACCCCATCAGATAAAGCATAATTTATTGTGACACATGTAAAACCCAGTATCAGGTAGTAATTTTAAAAAGACAATATTTCCAATGGAACAGTCTGCTAAATTTTCTTGCTAAGTTATCTCACTCGGACATACAGAGCCTCAATTTGAGGGAACTTTGCAATTACATAATACTGAGTGAAGACCAACTTATCTTCCTTCTACTGCAGTCTCTCCCCTCCTTCTCTTCCTTTCTCATCCTGCCTTCCCTTTCCATTCCCTCATCCTCCTCACTCTCCTTCTTCATTCTTCTTTCTCCTTTATAATGTGAGTTGTAGTACTTAAATAATAAAAATACATTTAGAAATATTATATACCCTAAAAACATATCTGCACAACAAAGCAAACTCTTAGTATGAAAGGTTTTCACTTCTAAGAGCTCACATTGACACTTTGCCCACACAGTATGGAATAAAGGAATGTTCTTCAAAATCATTCTGCTATTATCATTTGGTGATGAAGACTATAAGTAGCATCATGAAGCGGTAATATAAACGTTATTAAAATGGATAAATTGAAACCATATTTAGAAGTCAAGAAACAAAATTCAGAAAGGGAGAAAGACTATAAGCTATTCTTACAGATGAAGAAAGCAAGACAAAAAACAAAGACAACTACAACTTGTGAATACCAGGTCGGGTTAACTCAGTGCTTGATTCATAGGCTGAGATTCATGGTTTGGTTGAATGGTCAGGGACTTGAACGGGACATGATTGGACAATTGGTGAAAAGGAATATGGAGACGTATGTTTATAGACCTCTCTCTGAATGGGAAAAAAATGTGAACATGTTTGTATCCCATGTGAATGGTCACCAAAGGTTGACCTCAGCAGAGGAGGATTTTAATAATCAAGTAGATAGGATGACCTCTTTGGTGGATATCAGTCAGCTTCTTTCCCTAGCCACCCCATCATTGCCCAAAGGGCTCATGAACAAAGGGCCATAGTGGCAGGGGTGGAGGTTATATGTGGACTCAGCAATATGGACTTCCAAGGCTAATCTCATCAAGGCTAATCTGGCTACAGCTAATGCTGAATGTCCAATCTGTCAGAAACAGAGACCACTACTGAGTTTCTGGCACTGTTCTGAATACGGAGTATATGGCATTCTTCCCCAGGGTGATCAGCCAGGTACCTGATAGCAGGTTGATTAAATTTGACCAATTCCATCATGGAAGTGGTAGAATTTTGTTCTTACTGGAATAAATACACTCTGGATATGGATTTGGCTTCCCTGCATGCAATGCTGCTGCCAAAACTGTCATCCATGGACCTAGAGAATGCCTTATCCATCATTACGGTATTCTACATAGCATTGTTTCTGATTAAGGAATTCACTTCACAGCAAAAGAATTGCATCGGTGGGCCCATACACATGGAATTCACTAGTCTTACTATGTTCTCCACTATCCTGAAATGACTGGCTTGATAGAGCAGTGGAATGGCCTTTTGAAGATTCAGTTACAATACCAGCTAGGTGGCAATAACTTGCAGGGCTTGAGCAAGCTTCTCAAGAAGGCTGTGTATACTCTGAAACAGCATCCAATATATGGTCCTGTTTCTCCCATAGCCAAGATGCACAGGTCCAGGAATCAAGGAGTGGAAGGATTGTCACCACTCACTATTACTCCTAATTAACAACGAGCAAGATTTTTGCTTCCCATTCCCATCTCCTTATGCTTTGCTGGACTGAGGTCTTAGTTCAAGAGGGAGGGATACTTCCATCTTGATTCTATGATTCCATAGAACTGGAAGTTAAGACTGCCACCCAGCTAATTTGGGGTCCTCATGTCTCTGACTCAACAGGCAAAGAAGGGAGTTTTTATGCTGGTTGAGTGATTAATCCTGTCTACCAAGGGGAAATTGAACTACTACTCCACAATGAAGGTAAGATAATAGTCTGGACTACAGGAGATTCCTTAGAGCGACTTTTAGTATTATCATGCCCTATAATTAAGGTCAGTACAAAACTACATCAACCTAATCTAGGCAAGACTACTAATGTCACAGACCCCTCAAAAATGAAGTTTGGAGTCACCCTGTCAGGTAAAAAACCATGACCAGCTGAGGTGCCTGCTGAAGGTAAAGGGAACACAGAATGGGTAGTGGAATAAAGTAGTCATAAATACCCACTATAATCACATGACCAGTTACAGAAATGAGGACTGTAAGTGTCATGAGTATTTTCTCCTTATTTTCTATGAATATGTGTATGAGCAAATATCTTTGTTTTCTTTCCTCCTTTATTCTCTTATGTAAAATAAGATGTATTGAATTTATATTATAGTATTAAAAGTATTGTTAATTTTATATTATATTATTTGAGGTATGGGATATCAAGGAAAAGAGTAAACATCAATCAAGGACTTTACCTCCGCTTCTGGGGAAGGGGTTTGTTTGTACACAATTGTATCATGTGAGGCAGAGTTATGACTGTGTTATTGTCTTTATTTGGAGATTAATTACGGTTTAAGGAGATGCATATGAGTACCAAGTTTACAAGGAGTGAACTTATGATGGCAACTTTATATGTCAGCTTGACCAAGACACAGGGTGCCCAGATATTTGGCTAAACAATTTTTTCTGGGTTTGTCTGTGAGGATGTTTCTGGATAAGATTAGCATTTGAATCAGCAGACTGAGTAATGCAAATTGCCCTCTCCAATGTGAATTGGCTTCACCCAGTACCTTGAGGATCTGAATGTATCCTATTCGTTCTATTTTTCTGGAGAACTCTGACTAATACATTGCCCTAAATTTATAGTTAAAGCTTTCTAACAGCTCTAAAATAGCATAATTTTGAGATTCTATCAATATAACAAAATTTAAATATATTAACAGCTAGATAAAAGGGAGTGACCAAAGTTGAGGAAGGCCAGTGAGGGATGAACTCTGGTTCTTTTGTCAAATTTTTTCTACATTGTAGAATCCACACTCTAACTCTTAGTGTAATATTGATACTTCAAATACGATTCTTATAGTCTTCCAGTTTTTACTTCTCCAAAATGGAAAGTATAATGTTACATCACATTCTATCTCTAAAGTATCTTTCTAGTGCTTCCTGTTGCTACCAAATATTTGTATATGTTGTCCTTGTCTGCTGTTTCTAATTTGAATAATAATTATAGTTTAATCACTTATTATTCAAAGAATGTCAAACCCATTTTCAATTTGAGCAAGTCAGTTTCTACTGTGGACTTCAATTTTCTTATCCCTGAAATGGATAAGGTTACCACTGCTGTCTTTGTTTAACCCTCAGTTTGTGCTGATGGGCCTCAAAATGGGCCTCTATTGTCTTCCACCAATATTTCACTGTTACTTTATTCTCAATATTTATTAGCTTTGTGGTGACTGTGGAAAGTGTTCTCATGTTGTGATTCAGCCTCTGTCTTAGGCAGTTACTGTGTTCTTGTAGGGAATTCTTAGAAGTCTTTCTCCTTCCCAGCTTAGTTATGGGCCAAGCATGTATTCCTGCCCTGTCTAGTAGTAGACAGTTTTTTTTCTTCTCCTTTTCCTTAACTGCAATGGATTTTCACCATTGCCTAAAGGCAGCAATGTTTCCTGTCCTCTCCTAGTAGTTTAAGGTTTTTGTTCAATAAGAGAGATTGAAGGAATGGATCTGGGCAGATTCTGTTTCCCAGGCCTTCACAACAAGGGAATCTTTCTCACGTTTCACAGTGCTGTTTTAATAAAGGCTTTGTCTGATTTGTGGAGAGAGGCCTGCAAACTATATGAAAAATCCCCTTGTATCTACAACCCCCAGAGCTTCTACATTTTCTTGTTAGCCCATATTTGTCCTTTATCTGTTCCTTAACAATTTCTGTTCAATTCTTCTTGTCTCCAGAGGCATCTACACCAGATAAGCAAGTATTCATAGTCTCTTTACCCTGTAAGCACTTGTTTTTCCTTAAATTTCAGGTTAGTTTGTTGCTCTGTGACATCAGCTCTCTGATGGGTTTAAAGTTTGTGATTTTACATTCCAGGCAGAAACCAGAAGTCTTTTGCTTTCTAAAGACCCTTTTATACTTTCAATTTGATCAAGCTGTGAACGTGGGCAGGCAAGTTTCGGAGAGCTTCATTTCAGCTCCTCTATTTAGTTCAGAAATGCGTTTTACAAAATTATTTGATTCACTATATCCTATATTATCAGTAATTGAAGAGAGAACACATAGAACCTTAGTGAGATAACCTTAAATTTAAATTGCCAATATTTCTGTTAACAAGCCCCTGAATATCATCAGGAAGGTGAAAGTAGTGTGTCTTGAATTTGAAGTTTCCTAAACAGAACTGTCCCTCCAAACTAGGTAACATAGAAGGAAGTCTAAGAAAAGTTATTTTTAAAGACCTTTCAACTCAACAATTTATGGAAAGAATAGGAATTTAGCTCAGAGAAACTGATTACTGTTAACAGTTCTATCACATCACAATAAAAAGAGTACCTTCTTTGATACTTTTGCTCTTCTTTCTGCTTCCAGAGTATCATATCCACAGATTTAATATGTATTTTGTTGCATCATAATATGTGACATGCTTTATATAATAGTATATATAATTATACTATTATTATATAATTATTATATAATAATTATACTATTATTATATATAATAGTATATATAATTATACATATAATATATAAAACAGGATTATCTCTTCCCAAAATTATAGCTTAGAAGAATGGACTTTCATTCTAATAAGCATTCATGATTCTTCGCATTTACACTATATATATTATAGGCACAAATTACATTTGAATAATTCCTGTCACTGGAAAGCTGGCAGTTCTATGATTTGGTAGTATCAAGGTTAGATATCACACAGTACTTAGCAACATTTTGTTGTTTGTGTTACTTTATAACTCCAAGACCATGAAAAACTCCAAAGACTCTTCTAAATACCTTAGCCCATATATTAAATTATGTATTAGAAATTTTACTCTATAATATTTGTATTGAAATTTTAATTTTCAGTGGATAGTCTGCATACTAAATCAATTACTATATTTGCCTAAACAGAAAATTCTGTTCCTTAACCAAACCACTGACTACGGTTGCCTTAGTACTGCCCTCAGTTTGACTAAATATAAGACAAATTTCTTCCTGATACTAGTCTCCTGACCTCCCTTTTCTTAGAGCATTTATTGATACTTTGGAAAACTTGTAACTATAAACTTTTTCCCTGTCCTCTTGAGATGTAAGTTTTTAAGAAGTCTTGGGCTTCCCTGGTGGCGCAGTGGTTGAGAGTCCGCCTGCCGATGCAGGGGACGTGGGTTCGTGCCCCGGTCCGGGAAGATCCCACGTGCCACGGAGCAGCTGGGCCCGTGAGCCCTGGCCGCTGAGCCTGCGCGTCCGGAGCCTGTGCTCCGCAACGGGAGAGGCCACAACAAGGAGAGGCCCGAGTACCGCAAAAAAAAAAAAGAAGTCTCTTGTTAGTTTTACATCCCAGCACTGTCTTTCTCAAGGACCCAGAAGCCATTCCTCTGAAATATAATCATCAAGAATGGTAGTGCCCCCTCTGTCCCAGTTTCTGTGGGAAAGTAGGAGCTTAACTTCAGTGGACACCTTGCTCCAAATTGTAAACTTACCTGCTGTCATGAAGGTAATAGAAATTTTGTTTTTCCTTTGGGAAAAGTCAGTCAGCAAGCACTGGTCTGAGGTCTCCTCCTCCCTCCAGCCCCCAAAAAACTACTGTCATTTGTTTCAGTGGAGTAGAGCTCAGGCTGAGTTCTGACATCTCTCCTCTGTTGCAATAGCCTTGAATAACGTTTTTCATGTCTGTTTATCTCTGTCTAATGCAATTTTGCTTTGACACCCCAAAATAAATAATTACTTTATAAATAATCCCAGCCTTACTAAGTCAATAACATTAATATAAAAAATCCAGTTCCTGAACCTAGCAACCCAGCAGGTAGTATTTTATATCTTTTGCAATATTTACAGCATTTTATTTTCCAGTGACTAAATTATTTGAATATATATTTGAATCTATCTATATTTATATACCTTTATATAATTATATGTAATATAATTATATATTTATGTATTCATAATTATATAATAAATATTATATATAATTACATATATTTATGCATTCAAATTCTACCCAAAATTTGAGTTAGCATTCCCTGATAAAAGTCAACATATTTCCATGCCCATTTAACTTTTGACTTACGTGAGGCAGACATTTTTGTCAATTGTCTTGTATCTTTATATCTCTTTGGGTCTTCACAAAATGTTCTTTAGCTTTCTGCTGTCTGTCACTAGGAACAGGGTAAATATCACCAATTAATTTCTTACTAGTTATTCCCCCAAGATAACAAGTTTTATTCACTATCAACCTGACTAGATTTGGAGTAGTAAGTTAATGTTGAAATTGCCATATCCATGGTCTGAGCTTAATGGTCTTTGACGTTTTGAATAAAACACCTCATACAATAATTTCATGATCTACATAACTTTTCACTGAGATCAATAGGGTACCCCAAACTATAAAATAAGTCTGTGAAGAGAGAGCCAGAAATGTGACAGAAATAAACAAACATGGAAAAGAAAAATATACTACCTTACAGGTAACTTGGTTCAAATATAATCGCTTGGAATCATGAATGGTAAAGAGAAGGACCTTCATTATCTCTGCTTTTGATTGCCACTCCAAATTGCTACAATTGGATTTGTTGTTGTTGTTCAGATATAAAATTTTTAAATATACTATGAGGATCATTAATGTGTAGTGAAAGTAAAAGAAAGAGAGAGAGGAAGGAAGGAAGGAAGGGAGAGAGGGAGGGAGGGAGGAAGGAAGAAAGGAAGGAAGGAAGAGAGAGAGGGAGGAAAGGAAGGAAGAATGAAGAAAAGAAGAAAGGGAAGGAAGAAAAAAAAAAAGATGATTTAGCTAGTTACCTATTTATCTGTGCCTGACCTCCACCAGAAAGAAAACATGCTTTCTGTGTACTTATGTTACAATTTCTTAACTCTAGGGTTATAGTATTGTTAATGAACATTGAAGGTATAATAAATATTAAACAGGTGATTCACTCACAACATAATTTTCTACACAGTGGGCAGCTTCATTTTTCCTTTGATTATCATTTATTAACACACAAACTGCTGATTTACTTTTTTGTATTACATGTTAAGTTAACCAATGTGTCTTCTACCAATTTATTTTGCCTATGTACCACAACACTATCTTTTCTCACAAACATTTATTTTTACATGATGACTTGATCTAGATCTCATGATTTAAACACTGGAAGTAGCAACAGGAGAGAAAGTGTCTTAAAGAACAGATAATTAGGGAAGGGACTTCAAGAGTTATCATACGCTACACTCTTAAGAGTCATGTTACTAACCCCCACTTAGAGCAGAGGGCAAAATAAAACTCATTAAGCTCTCACATCATACCATGAAGTGAGCACCACTTTTACCCACTTACATTAAGCTTTTATTTTTTCTTTTATTTAGAACAAAATAATTCTGTTTTATGAGAAGTTTTTTAAGTGATGAAAAACTATTTATGTTTCAGGTTGTCACAATGGTAAACATAAAATTATTTTAGCTGATCAATTTTTAGGAGTCAAAAACTTATTTTGGAATTGAAATAGAGAATTGATAGTTTTATGTGCAGTCATGAAGAAAATTTTCCATCAACAAACATAGATACATTTGAAACAATCTCAAAATCTATAAAAGTTGTTTAAAGCAACCAATAAGCAGCTTTTCAAAGGAAAGGTCATAGCACACTTTTCTAACTGCATTGAAATGATATGTCATAAATATTTATTGATGTTTTAAGAACTGTCACATTTATTACTGCTAGATTTTAAACCAGTCAGCACATGCCCGTTATTAGACTCAGCTGGGAGTCTCAAAGGACACAACCCTAGAACTGCTTATAATAGAATTGCAAGAGCTGAAACAACAAACTAAAAAACAAAGTTGATCAGCAAAAATTCTTTGAAGGAAACTCTTTGCACACTATGTTATAAAATAAAGCTTCCAAAAGGACCTTGATTATTCTTTAATAACATCAGCAATCTAGCCACCCTATGTCTAAATGGAGGGAAAGCCTTGGACTGCCCCAGGCAAGTCATGTATTGATCTCTGCATCAGGTCCTTAACAGATCGTTGTGGGATATTGTACAACACACCAGAATCAATGCCATTTGGCTCTATCACTTTCCAGACTATGAACACATATGTCTTTTGCAACTGATGTTGCTAATCTGGAATATTTTTCAATTATCAATGGAATGCAGTCCTATTAAATACTTACTATACAATTCCCAAAATAGGATGGTTGAACACACTAAACTAAACCAAACAAATAACAAAAACTGGTCTGCTGGCACCAATGTATTCCTATTACATATTTGTTTATTCAGAAATAATTTAAAAAATCATTCTCAGTTCCTTAAAGAATTCCATCCACAGAATTCTACAATAAAGACTCATGAATTTTCTGGGCAATGCCAGCTGGCAGTGTTCCAGACAAAACCATACCTAGTACACAATCCATATGGCACTAGCCTGGAAGCAGAGCTTCAGAGAGGATGAGAATGTAGCCCAGCTGCTCTTCCACAGAGCACTCAAGGAATCATGTGCAAACTCCACTGCTCTACCTGTGCTTGAGGGACAGTTTTACTCAGCTTCATATCTATTACCTGAATGGAATTCCTTTCTTTTTATCTTTCTTTTATTAGTGATTCTCTGTTCATGGCGTGTGAACCTGTAACCTCAGCTCTTAATCTGCTAAATTTAGAATCTTATATGATTTCTTTGTATAGCAACACTAGGGACAAAAGTATTGGAAGAATGGGATGCTTGAGTCCTGTTCTATTGCTTCCATCTTCTGAAACCCCAGACTTTATTGATATATATATATGTTTATATATATATTTATTTATATATAGTTATATATATATATATATAAAATCATAGAAAGGTTGTATATTTTGGAAACTTAGACCTGAAGGTGACATATGGCAATAACTACTGAAATTCAACACAAGGAGTCACACCATATGAGATTTTGCCAATTACCAATTGAAAAATTTTAACATATAAACTATTCCACTGTAATTATTATGGGTAATATATTTTGATTTATAATAACTCAAATTTATTGAGTATTTATATAACACGTACTTTCTAAATTCCTTATAATGGATTATCTCATTCAATTTTGTTCAAATAATTTGAGGCTAGCATGGTTATACCCAATCTATGGGTAATGAAATTGAAGCACTAGCAATTATGTAATCTTCCCATATTCATCCAAAAAATAAGTAGTGAACTACAAATACAATAATACTATGCATAGTCTTTCTGAAAATGTATTAAATAGGCAGGAATGCTATCTTCTAGGTTTAAAATATCCATCTCAAAATTATCCATATTCATTTGAATTTATAGACCAGATAATTATTATCTGAGATTGAAAGAGACTCTACAAAGCATATAGTTTACTAGTATGCTATTTATTTCTACTAACAAATCAACTTCATACACTCCTAGTCAACATATCTCCATTTATCTTAAATATTACAAGAGGATTTCATTTTAGTTTGTAACTACTTGATCTTTACTTCTTTTCACTGAGATTTGTTTGAGACAGAACATTTCAGCCTCTGCTTTGCAGCACCTACTTTTGAAATCACTAGATTCCCATGATGACAGATGACACTATGTACCCAAGAAGAAAATGTCAAGATATTCTTTATTGTTAAAAGTGTCTGACACTGTTGAGATTGAACCTGGAAGCTTGACTTAAAATAAATATGCTCTCTAAAATATCCTTATCATAGTCTTTGTATTATGACCACACTAAGGGTTTGCTGTACTTTCCTTCTTCTTCGAGTCTCTTCAGTTAACTGAAGAAGTCACAGCTGCCATAGACACTGCATATGAAGACCCCAGGACAGGGAGTGGGGGAAACTTATGCCATTTATCTGCATAAGGAGAAAAGTTGGAGCAGCAATAAATAATCCTGCAGAAAGTAAGGTTGCATGTATGGAATGATGGACAGTGTTAAAAAGAAAATTAAATTAGTGTTCAAAAGTTTTTCTTAGACTAATAAGAAAAGTCCCACCATAGGTTAAAGAGAGAAATTTTTTTCTACCTAAGGTTTTATGTTAGAGAGCTATATATGAACACACACACACACACACAACACGTACACACACACATAGAATTCCTCCTTGTCCTGTAGAGAAAATATAAACCACATTTCTAAATACAAAAATAAAGTGTCTAAAAGAAGTACTATGATTGAAAAAGTCTAAGATGGCTAATTTTCTGTCCAGTAGAAAAAAAATGATTATGTTAAAGTTTTTTTGTTGTGGTTCTGTTAATGTCACCTTTATTGGGGGAAATTGACATCTTTACTATGTTGTATCTTCTGGTCCAAGAACGTGGTATGTTTTTCCACTTATTTAAATTTTATTTGATTTCTTTCATTGAGTTTTATAGTTTTCTGAATTATACATCTTTTTGGGATTTTTGGTTTTGGTTTGGTTTGCTTTGGTTCTATTGTAAATGGTATGATGTTTTTAATTTTAAATTTAAAATTGTTGATTGCTGGTATATAGGAAAGAAATAGACTATTGCACAATGCCCCTGTATCCTGTCACCTTTCTGTAATCACTTATTAGTTACTAAAAAAATTTTTTTGATTGCTCTTGTTGATTCTTTGGAATTTTACACATGGATAATCATGCCACCTGAGAACAAAGACAATTTTATTTCTTCCTTCTTGATGTATATACTTTGTATTTCCTTTTATTGTCTTATGTTTCTGTTTTCAGAAGGATTGTTTTTGCAGTTTTTCAGTGAAGTGAAAAACCAAACCATTTAGAGGAACTCGTGATAGCACACTTCATTGCATACCATTATGGGCTGGTGAGGAACAAGTGGATGAGGGTGAAAAAAAATGGGAGGATGGGGAATATAAGATTCTACTTTATTACCAAAAGGAATTTCTTATTGACCATAATTAGGTCATATTTACATTTTTTTATGTGCACATATATGTTTTACCACTTTTTTTGTTATAAAAGGACCCACAAAATGCCAGGAAAAGAACCTATTGAATATATTCTTAGTGTTCAGAAATCCCAATAAATAAATGTTCGTGGCTGACATTTTATTGGAAACAGCACAAAATTCTTAATAAACTTTCTAAGCATGCTCCAGAAAGATAGACTTCTACACATACTGACATATTTATTTGTGGTATTCCAACATCCAGTCATTTGGGATATGAGTAAATTACACAATAGCAGGATAAATTTTAGATGCTGGAAGTAATATGTTACACTGTCTGAGTATGCCAACTTACCATTGAACATGGATATTAAGAGTATCTTGTTTATTCTTGGTGATTTCCTAAGAAACATAACTGTTTTGTTGTGATTGAAATTAATCTGTCATTTGACATGTATCAATGAAATGTGAATATTTGTTTTGAACAAGACCTGAAAGGAAATTCAATTTGAAGATTATACATTTATTTTGTAGAAGAAATTGTGCTAGTTAATAATGCCAACTATTTAAGCAGGTATATATTCAAATTGTTCAAGTAGCTGCACTAATTAATTTCAAATGGAATTTTATTTTGAAAATACTACTTCTAAAGTATTTTAAAAATTTAATCCAAATAATAGGCTCTTCTATAAATTATCTATTTCATGGCTTAAAGTTCTGAGGTAGAAAACAAAATGAACACTATATAACCCATTATATATATTTTATGGCATGTATTTCTATGTTAAAAAGGTTTTTATTCTATGTTAGCATGAACATTGGACCATTGTTTATCATTTGGCATCTTTAGGATTCCATTGCAGAAAAAGGTTTTCTTGATATTTTAAACAGAAAATTATTTAAGTTTGGGAATTAATTGCTGAAGAGAGAAGTTAGCTCTAAGTGAGATCTCCAAGAATGACTCCAAGATGTCATGACAGTGCCTGATGGAGGAGCAGCTGCTTCTGACTCTGCTATGGGGGAGGGGACTAAAGAGACTCACAAGGCTCTCATTACAACTGCCTCTTGGCCTGTCCCCCTCCTGCTAGCGTCTAGCCCCTGGAATGTTGTTCCCTAAGATCCTAGGTCTCCACCAGTGTATTTGTGGACAGAAAACAACTAAGGAGAAGGCTACTAGACCATCAAAATCTCACATGAGTGCCTCTCATTGGTTTAAAGCAATTTGCCAATAAGAACTCTGAGATATGTGATTTTTAATATTATAGCCTCTTCAGAACAAGTAGGCACACTGGGAGAAACAATGGAAAATGAGAGCACTAATCCCACTGTTTACATAATTGAAAATTACTTTTCAAAATTTCAAATGCATTTCTTGGTCTTTTTAATGATAAAAGAACAAATTGAAAATACAAGTAGGCTAATATCTTGATGAGTAATAGGATGTTCCTTATGCATTTTATGCATGGAATCAGATAAATAATGGTACTTAACTTCAAATACAATTTCTGGTTTTATATTATGAAATCACAACTAATCCTTATTTGCAATCCTAAAACCTCTAATATATTATCCTCAATTTTGTTTAAATGGTAAGTTTAATCCTAAACTAGTCATCAAAAAAGTGTAAAGGTGAATTGTACTCTCTCCACGTTTATTTTATTAAACTATAATCACATATAAAGTAAGAGTCTTTCCAGTATCTATGGAGTTTTGAAAATAGTAGAAAATGGAAGGAGTCTGAGGGAAGGAAAAAGTAGAAAAAAGAAACACAGTTCTGGAAATGGTCTTCAGCCTGCAGTGACGCAGGCCACAGGGGTCTGTGAGCTAATATCATATTGTTTCACCTTTGCTAGCAGTTTACATGTTCATGACTTTTGTAGTTCTCAGGATGTAGTGAGGTGGGTTAGGATATCACAAGGCAGAATATCATGAGATAGATCATAAACACCGGGGTCAGAATGGTCAGGTTTGCATCTTGGATTTGACTACTTACTGGCTGTGGTTTCTTGGGCAAATTGCTTGTAATCTTCTGTGCTTCAGTTTCTTTATCTGTAAAATAAGACACCTAATACAACCTAAAACAGGATTGTTGTGAGTGTTAAGTGTTGCAATCCATATAAAATTCTTATAATAGTGAGTATTCAATAAATCATTTAAATTTACCATGTACATAGCGATGCTAAAGCATTCAGCAGAGTAATAGTAATTCAATATGTTTGTCTTCATTTCTGGTTAAGAATGATAAAAATAATTCTGTGATAGACTTCGAGTAGATACAAAACAGATGGTCATATATTTGTTTATTTTGTAAGCAATTGGATTCAGAAAAATTACAAAAATTACATCAGATAACAAGCACATATTCACACCCATATATGTGTGTGTGTGTGTGTGTGTGTGTATCATAAAATAGATGGTAAAATAAATTATTATAAGTGATTAAACAAATTATTTGACACTAGTTTGGATTGAATGTTTGTGTCCCTGCAAAATTCACATGTAGAAACTCTAATCCCCAAGGTGATATGTGGAGGTGGAGACTTTGGAAGGTAATTAGGATTAGATTAGGTCATGAAGGTGGAACCCCCATGATGGGATTCATGCCCTCATAAAAAGAGGAAGAGGCACAAGAATTCTCCCTCTTTTTGAAAGGTTGAGTGAGGACAGAATCAGGAATAGGGCTCTCACTGGAAGCTGACTATGCTGGCACCCTGATCTAGCACTCCCAGTCTCCAAAACTGTGAGAAATAAATTTCTGCTGTTCAGACCTTGTAGTCTGTGGTAATTTGTTATAGAAGCCAAAGCTAAGACAAATCCTAAGTTAATCTTAGTAATTATAATTATAGTCAAGAGAAACAGTTAAGTGATTAGTCATGAATATCTACAAAGGTGGTAGGTTAATTTAGGTATTACTTTTCATGAGATACATTGAGGGTTAAAATCGACATTTTTCTAAAGGATATATGTAGTTTTCCTTAGGTTTAAAAATGGAAATTTATAAAAATGTAGTAATTCCATAAAATTGGTATGTATAAAAGTTGAATTCCACATTGTTTTTGTTATATAAATTATAAAATAGTGAGAACACAGTGAGAAAGCTTTCATGCAATCAAAAATCTATATATACATATATTCAAACGGCAACATAAATAAAGATACTACATTCTTTTAACACTGGTGAAAGAAGATTAAGTTTTTAAAAAGCTTAAATGAATTAAGAAATTTTTAAGACATTGCTCGTAAATATGTATGTGACAGATTCTTGAAATTCTAGTGGGAATCAAAATTTAATTCCAAAGTCAGAACTTTGTCCATTCTTTTATTTTAAAAAATCTAGATATCAGATTTCATAATAAGTAAAGGATTAATACCTTTAAGAAATACATCTAATAGGTATCATTATTCTTCTGTATTTTCCCAATTTTTGTAATTGATTCATCTCTCTCTTTAAAATCTATCACTATAGAATGTTGTTATTATCTTGAATTTGCACATATATATGTTTCTTGATCTTTTTTATAACTAAATTTTGATGTCATTCTGTTAAGGTTTTGAAGCATGTTTTGGTCTGAGTACATACTGTTAAAATGTGACCTTTTACTTTGATTGTTTAGCTGACTTTAATGCTGAGATGGGGATGACATCTAATGAAAGTTTTGTGTGGAAATAATGACAAATGGTTTACTTGGGATTTTATAGACACAGCACTGCCAAACCTGCTGAGGAGTCTTTGGAACCTAACTAATTTTAGAGAGGTTTTATTGATTACACAAAGACAGGGCACATTCTAGTCATTTTCACAGCATTGTTTTGCCTGAGGTACCAAAATCCATTAAACAAGAATTATAAACTTTGTTGTAAACTGGATGCTTAATTGTTCCTTGATGTATAGTAAACAGAAGCTCTAATAATAAGAGTTACTAAAGCATATTTAAATCATCCACTTTAATTTTAATCCCTCATATGCCTGAATCTCTGAGGTGCAGCTGTTCATGAAGCTAAATTACTTTTTTTCCTGATAGGAGTTTCATTTTAGGTTTGGTCCTTCCTCCCCCTAAGGCATCTTAATGGCTTCATTTTTATTTATTTTAACAGTAGTATCTTTTTTTCTGAACAGAACATAATTTACTAGCACCTAGAAATGTTTATTCAAGGTTTCCTATAATTTCACAAGGGGATAAAATTTTTCCAAAAAACATTATTTGGAGTTCAAATTTATTGTGAGTGTACACAGACATAGACACTCATTTTTCACATGGATGTATCCTTGCAGAATCCTGACTGGTTTAAGCATGCTGAAGTGCACTTGGTAAAATAATACTTAGTATGTTTTAATAGAACATATATCTCATTCTTATGAATGGGTAATTGAGTTGTTTGATTCCATGAAAAACTGATTTACATATTTAATTTAATTTAACTTAGTTTTATTTTTTTATTGGAGTATAGTTGATTTACAATCTTGTGTTAGTTTCTGCTGTATATCAAAGTGATACATATATATATATCCATTCTTTTTTAGATTCTTTTCTCATATAGGTCATTACAGAGTACTGAATAGAGTTCCTTGTGCTATATAGTAGATCCTTATTAGTTATCTATTTTACATGTAATAGTTTGTATATATGTCAATTCCAGTCTCCCAATTTATCCCTCCCTCCCTTTTCCCACCCTGGTAACTGTAAGTTTGTTTCTACATCTGTGACTCTATTTCTGTTTTGTAAATAAGTTCATTTGTACCATTTTTTTTAGATTCCATATAGAAGGGATATCATATGATATTTGTCTTACTCTGTCTGATTTACTTCACTCAGTGTGACAATCTCTAGGTCCATCCATGTTGCTGCAAATGGCATTATTTCCTTCCTTTTAATGACTAAGTAATATTCCACTGTATATATGTACCACATCTTCGTTATTCATTCCTTTGTTGATGGACATTTAGGTTGTTTCCATGTCCTGGCTATTGTAAATAGTGATGCAATGAACATTGGGGTGCATGTATCTCTTTGAATTACGGTTTTCTTCAGATATATATCCAGGAGTAGGATTGCTGGATTATATGGTAGCTCTATTTTTAGTTTTTTAAAGCACCCCCATACTGTTCTCCATAGTGGCTATACCAATTTACATACACACCAACAGTGTAGGAGGGTTCCCTTTTCTCCACACCCTCTCCAGCATTTATTGTTTGTAGATTTTTGATGAAGGCCATTCTGACTGGTGTGAGGTGATAACTCATTGTAGTTTTGATTTGCATTTCTCTAATAATTAGTGATGTTGGGCATCTTTTCATGTGTTTTTTGGCCATCTGTATGTCTTGGAGAAATGTTTATTTAGATCTTCCACCCATTTTTTGATTGGGTGTTTGCCTTTTTGATATTGAGCTGTATGAGCTGTTTGTGTATTTTCAAGATTAATCCCTTGTCAGTTGCTTTATTGCAAATATTTTCTGCCATTCTGAGGGTTGTCTTTTCTCTTTGTTTATGGTTTCCTTTGCTGTGCCAAAGCTTTTAAGTTTAATTAGGTCCAATTTGTTTGTTTTTATTTTCATTACTCCAAGTGGTATATCGAAAAAGATCTTGCTGTGATTTATGTTAAACAGTGTTCTGCCTATGTTTTCCTCTAAGAGTTTTATAGTATCCGGCCTTACATTTAGGTCTTTAATCCATTTTGAGTTTATTTTTGTGTATGGCATTAGGGAATGTTCCAATTTCATTCTTTTACAAGTAGCTGTCCAGTTTTCCCAGCACCGCTTATTGAAGAGACTGTGTTTTCTCCATTGTGTATTCTTGCCTCCTTTGTTATAGACTAGGTGGCCATAGGTGCATGGATTTATCTCTGGACTTTCTATCCTATTCCATTGATGTATATTTCTGTTTTTGTGGCAGTGACATACTGTTTTGATGACTGCAGCTTTGTAGTATAGTCTGAAACCAGAGCACCTGATTCCTCCAGCTCTGATCTTCTTTCTCAAGATTGCTTTGGCTATTCAGAGTCTTTTGTGTTTCTATACAAATTGTAAAGTTGTTTGTTCTAGTTCTGTGAAAAATGCCATTGGTAGCTTGATAGGGATTACATTGAATCTGTACATTGCTTTGGGTAGTATAGTCATTTTCACAATATTGATTTTTTTCAGTCCAAGACCATGGTATATCTCTCCATCTGTTTGTGTCATCTTTGATTTCTTTCATCAGCATCTTATAGTTTTCTGAGTACAGATATTTTTCTTCCTTAAGTAGGTTTATTCCTAGATATTTTATTCTCTTTGATATGATGGTAAATGGAATTGTTTCCTTAATTTCTCTTTCTGATCTTTTGTTGTTAGTGTATAGAAATGCAAGAGATTTCTGTGCATTAATTTTGAATCCTGCAACTTTACCAGATTCATTGATGAGCTCTAGTAGTTTTCTGGTAGCATCTTTGGATTTTCTATGTATAGTATCATGTCATCTGCAAACAGTGACAGTTTTACTTCTTCTTTTCCAATTTGGATTCCTTTTATTTCTTTTTCTTCTCATTGCCATGGATAGGACTTCCAAAGCTATGTTGAATAAAAGTGGTGAGAGTGGACATCCTTGTCTTGTTCCTGATCTTAGAGGAAACGCTTTCAGTTTTTCATCATTGAGAATGATGTTTGCTGTGGGTTTGTCGTATATGGTCTTTATTATGTTGAGGTAGGTTCCCTCTATGCCCACTATCTGGAGAGTTTTTATCATAAATGGGTGTTGAATTTTGTCAAAAGCTTTTTCTGCGTCTATTGAGATGATCATATGGTTTTTATTCCTTAATTTGTTGATATGGTGTATCACATTGATTGATTTGCATATACTGAAGAATCCTTGCATCCCTGGGATAAATCCCACTCGATCAATCATGGTATATGATCCTTTTAATGTGTTGTTGAATTTGGTTTACTAATATTTTGTTGAGGATTTTTGCACCTGTTCATCAGTGATATTGGCTTCTAATTTTCTTTTTTGGTGATATCTTTGTTGTTTTTGGTATTAGGGTGATGGTGGCCTCATAGAATGAGCTTGGGAATGTTCCTTCCAATATTTTGGAAGATTTTCAGAAGAATAGGTGTTAACTCTCCTCAAAATGTTTGATAGAATTTGCCTGTGAAGCAGTCTGGTCCTGGACTTTTGTTTGTCGGAATTTTTTAAATCACAGTTTCTATTTCAGAACTTGTGATTTTTCTATTCACATTTTCTACTTCTTCCTGCTTCAGTCTTAGAAAGTTGTACCTTTCTAAGAATTTGTCCATTTCTTCTAGGTTGTTCGTTTTATTGGCGTATAGTTTCTTGTAGTAGTCTCTTACGATCCTTTTATTTCTGTGGTGTCAGTTGCAACTTCTCCTTTTTAATTTCTAATTTTATTGATCTGAGCCCTCTTCCTTTTTTCTTGATGAGTCTGGCTGAAGGTTTATCAATTTTGTTTATCTTTTCAAAGAACCAGCTTTTACTTTAATTGATCTTTGCTATTGTTTTCTTCATCTAACTAAACATAATTAAAATAAATATCCTTATTTTACTTTGGGACAGTGGGGAGATAAAAGTGGAGCATAGTGGACTTTTAGATCAGTGAAGATACTCTGTATGATACTTTAATGATTGATTGATACACATCATACCTTTGTTGTATGTATGACATACATTCTATGACAAACCCGTAGAATATACGGCACCAAGAGTGAAACCTAATGTAAACTATAGATTTGGGATGATTATGATATGTCAATGTAGGTTCATCAGTTATAAAAAATTTACCACTCTGGTGTGGGTTATAGGTAATAGGTGAGGCTCTGCATGTGTGGGAAGAGGTTTATGGGCAATCTCTGTACCTTCTCCTTAATTTTGCTGTGAACCTAAAAGTTCTCTAAAAATAAAGTCTTAATTTAAAAAATTAAATGGAAGAAAAGTAATTACTCTAAACAAAATAATGAAAACTCTTTTGAAGGTGGTCATAACATAATGATTAGCTTGAGCAAAAATGACCATAGGAGAATAACCTGAATCATAAGAACAAATCCAAGTAAAACAAAACAGATGTACCTGAAGAGATGAACCTTGTCAGGTTCCAGTGATAAATAAGTTGAGGTAAAGAAATTGCTGGATAGCACAATTATGGGTATGGTTTTCTTGATGAGGTTTTAAGAAATTCATCTTGTGGAGTAAAAATAAACTATCTCTTTCTGTAAATTAAGGGCAATATCAGAAGTTTAACCAAGGTGTGTGGTAATGTGCATAGGACTGTGTAATACCATCATTCTTTACAGCCATTTCTAATACTTACTGCATTATAATTCTCAATTCATACCCAGAGTTCTCATTTGAGATATTGATTGCACTTTTGTCAGGGAATATGTTTTATTCTTAATGCCTCCAGAACCCAGCATAATTCCTGGCAAATAATAGCATTAAATACATAGATTGAATAATACATGGATAAATAACATGCATATTTGGGAAAGCTTAAACTGGTATGTTGAAATAATTTAAAAGAAAAAACCGTTGATGAACTTTTGAAAGAGGAGACTGAGGCAAATATCCAATATACATTGAAAAAGGCCAACAAAAGGATAGTCTAAGTAGCAACAGGACTCAAGATAGGTAAAGGGAAAAATTATTGAGATAAATAAAAAGTCCTTTTTTGGGGACTTTCTTTATGCTGGTTTCTAAATCTAGACAAGACAAAGTCTTTTCCTTGTCGTTCCTAAGTTCTTCCTGTCCTAAAAAGAGAAACCACAAGCTCACTTGGTTCCATCAGTTTTCTTAGCATACTAGTGCCAATCTATTGAAATCTTGATATTATTATTGGATATACTTTCAATGCTGGAAAGAAATGTTAAAATTCTATTCCTTATAGGCTATTTTAATGTGTCTAACTGGATATACATTAATTAATAGACCTCAGATAATTTTTCTGATTTTTTTCACATAAATTGAAATGAAATGTTAAAAAGGATCACTAAATACTAGCATCCTTCAGTTCTGGCATATACAGTTTTCCCTCGGTATCCCCAGCGGATTGGTTCCAGGACATCCTATGGATACCAAAATCCACAGATGCTCAAGTCCCTTATATAAAATGGTGTAGTATTTGCATATAACCTACTCATATCTCCACATACTTTAAATCATCACTAGATTACTTATATAGTACAATGTAAATGCTATATAAATAGTGGTAAGTACAATGTAAATGCTATATAAGTACTCTCCAGGACAAGTTTTTCTTTATGAGACTTTCTGGAATGTTCTTTATTTTCTAACATTTTTTTATCTGAAGTTGGTTAAATCCAAGGATGGGGAAACCTAGGATAAGGAGGGTAGACTATACTTCTTTACAACTATTATTTTTAGTAGCTGATCCAAATAGCTCAACCAAAAAATATTTAAATTCCAAATCAAATGCTACGCACAGTGACTAACTTGGTGATAATAGTATCACATATATGTTTTCAAATTTCTATGAATTTAGTACACTTTATAAAATAATATAATACGGCTTCTTGTACTTACAGTATTTCATACAAGATCAGAAATGCAAAAACTTATAAAGTACATTTATTTTTCTGTGCTTCAGATTTTGAACTGTTTTCAGAAATCTAAGTTTCTAGGTTTTCCTAGAGGCATGTACAAAACATTTTAATCCCTACTGATGCTAAGGAAAGTTATATCACCTAAGGTTAAACAAAGGAAACTGAATGACTCACAATCCATAAGAAATAAACATTGAATTTACTTCAGTTATCCTACATGCTTGCATGCTTGGTTTAGATCCCTGCCATTCAATGTATTATTCTTCATGGAAAACACACACACACGCACACACATTAGAGCTGTAATGGTTTGGAATCTCATGTTTCCACCAACATTTGTTCAAGTTGTTGCCTACTATGCATGTGTGAGGAATTTTATATTGACAGAGAGTCTTTCAAAATTAAGCAAATTAAAAATAAATATGAGAATTAGAATTCAGCTACTGTAGTCACATTTTCTTAGAATTACCAGGTTTTTATTCTATTCTACTCTATACTATTGGATATTTTTTTAAGTAAGGAAATTAAAAAACATTTTGAGGTGAGCTGTATGTTCCAAGTAATTAAATATTTAGAACTTGTTGGAGTCACTCAAGTGAAAAATTGACCTGACTTGTTACTGTCACATAACTTACTTTTAGCTATTCACCCTCATCCCCTTTTGTTGAATATAACACTTCTATATATTTAAGATCACATTTTTCCTTTGCCTAAGCATTACATCATATTTGTAAAAAGACAGCCTCTTAAAGAACCATGGAGACCTTTGACCAACATAAAAACTTAGCAGAAGGTCACATACTCCATGATGGGCTGGGGACAGACTGATTGATCAATGCCGACAGAATCCAAAACTCAATCATCTTAAATGTTAAAGGACAGACAGTCAGACTCAAGCATTGGGTATCAGAAACATAGGAAAAACATTGCATGAATCATAAAATTCTTGAGCTCCATTTTATAAAAATTTAAACTGTCAGTGAAAATAGAAAATATTTATTTTCATTGATGTATAGGAAAAACAATTACTAGAAGTACCAAATACTAAAATGACGTATTTTAATACTCCCTCAATATATCCACAGTCATATAGGGAAATAATATTTGTATTAAATATTTGCAACTATTTTAGATGCTATTAAATATCACAAAACTGCCTTTTTGAATTTTTTTTAAGTATTTACTCAGCCTTTGTTGTCTTAAAGGCACTGTGGTATATTTTGGGTAGTAGATAAGGTAGACCCTCTCTCCACCTTCATGGAACTTACATTATAAATATAATAGACATTTAAAAATTACTACAGAAGGGAGGCTTGAGTGTGATATGAGTAGGAAAAAAAAAAGTGGCCTAACAAACATATTATTGCTTTGATTTTATGAAATTGGCAACAAGAGCATGGTTTTACTCGTAAGCTCAGAAAGGGCACACATCTTTCAGTGAGCAGAAAGAAACACCAGACTGTTTGTACAGATCATCCAAATAAACCTAGTTACCAAACGTTAGAAGTTGTTTGGGGCACTATATTGAGATATACAGAAAACCAACAGATGAAATTAGTTTGGCAAGCAAGAATAAATGTTCAGTTTCATTAGGTCCCATTTGTTTATTTTTGTTTTTATTTTTGTTACTCTAGGAGGTGGGTCAAAATAGCATTATCTCACTTTGCTCTTCCTGTCAGAGATCTCAAAATAAAGTAAAATGTATCCTTGTTATTGTGGATAAAGATAGTTTTATTTTTTAGAGTAAAAGCTTAAGACAATTCTTAGGGATTTTTGGCATTAGCAATTCCAAGCAGATTTTGATAGAGAGTTGCTAATATAATTCTCCATTTTTATTTAATGTTCTGTACATTGTAATATTTTCTGAATAATACTGTGTTAATACTATCTGGATGAGCTACTATTTTTTAACTGTTACATATGACCATGCTTTTCTCATTTCTCTAAAGATAATTTCATTGGAAATATTTTGTGTAAATATTTTGTATCATTGTTAATGATGCAGCCTCCCCCAAATTAATTTATATTCATCTGAAATCTTAAGCACCAGTGAATGCTTCTGGGGTAAAGTTAAGAGCAGAAGTCAGGTGGCCAGGAATTTTATTTTGAATGTACTGCTTACTAGCTATACAACTTTAGAAAGTTAATTTAACTCTGAGACTCTGTTCTATTATATGTAAAAAAGGTTAATAATATCTATCTCTTTAGGGTCAACTCCCATTTGGGCTTTAATGGAGTGCCAAAATACAGATGGTTGTTGAATATTATCTGGATTACTCATTCATTAATTTTTTAAGTCATTCATTCATTTAAAAAAAATTTTCTGAAATCCTACTTCTATATTGAAATTGTTTTATACATTTTGGATACATTAATGAACAGATGAAAATCTCTGCCCTCCGTGAACTTATATACTAGTGATTGCCAGACCAAAATATAAAAGCAGCTAAACACGTTAAGAATCTCATAGAAAAAGCACAAAAATCACATTTATATTTTCTGAAATTCTACTTCTATATTGAAATCGTTTTATACATTTTGGATACATTAATGAACAGATGAAAATCATTTTCTGAAATCCTACTTCTATATTGAAATTGTTTTATACATTTTGGATACATTAATGAACAGATGAAAATCTCTGCCCTCCATGAACTTATATACTAGTGATTGCCAGACCAAAATATAAAAGCAGCTAAACACGTTAAGAATCTCATAGAAAAAGCACAAAAATCACATTTGTAAACTTGAACTATGCTATTTGACTGTGCAGAATTATGATATTTCTTTAATAATCAAATTTGGAAATCTGCCCTCGTTTAAAAAGTGAAGGTTCAGTGTAATTATTTATTTATTTTTAATTTTTAAATTAAAAATTTGAATATTAAAGTTTAATTATTAAATTACTCATTTAGAATATTATGAGCATTTCTATTGTTTCTTGTTCCTTCTTTCATCTTTTTTGATTCTTAGCTTTCAAGCTCTTGTACTAGGTAAATGATGAACAAGTTGAGTAATTCATAGGACAGCTATTGTTCTACAGTACTTTTAGCAATCTACACTGACAGACTACTACTTTTTACTAACCATTGATATTTTTCCTCAAACTTACTATCTCTTCAACAGAAAGGAAAGGAGAGGGGGAAGTAATTAAATATGTTAAGTAAATATGTTAAGCCCCTACTATCTGTATAATGATTTAATGCCTTGAAATGTCTATAGCAACCATGGGCACTATGCTCCCATATTAGCATTATTTAAAGATAAAAAACAAAGACTAAATTGGTAATTGGCAGTAAACGATTGATCCCTTGTTGATCTGATACCACAGTTTATTAACTTTATTACACAGAGTTGAATATGGAGTTATTAGAGAAAGGCAGCATCTTTTCTGCATATTATTAGTCACACAAAGGAAGGGAAGTTTATGCAAGAATATGACTGATGCATTTCTAGGAGTAACTGAGATTTATATGAATTTAAACCTACCTTTACAGTCAGTTATGAAGCACATGACGGTAGAGTTACAGCACATGATGGGTGCTTTGATGCCCAGAACTTTTACTGTGTGATCATTAGATATCAGTGGACTGAGTATGTCAAAGTGATTCAACTATAAATCACTGTGAAATAGTCAAGGTATCACCAATTCAGATATGAATGTTTTCTGCTTGTATTTTCCAATACATGCTTCTAGACCCATCAGGATATTGACCAATAACTTTTACAAAACTTTTCACTGCTCTTTTGTCCAAATACCCAGACACCCAAACTCTTAAACATTTCTAAGCATCAGCCTTATCAGTCATTTTGACAGCCATTGCGCTGGATCAGAGACCCGTATAAAGTCACATTATGGATGAAAAAACAACTCAATAGACAACTGCTGAAAATGAAAGCTTTCCCTCATTGTTACATAGTTTACCTACTTGAATTTTCATGCTTCAACAGAAAAGAGGGAAATCAACAAGTACAAAGGCAGGTAAAGCCCCGTCCCGGTAGCCTGTGCAGCCCGTCACTGCCAGGGTCCCGGGGTCCAGGGACAACTTCCCCGGGAGAAAGCCCCCGAATCAGCGACTCCTTTAACCCCGTCCTATCTGAGCGAAGAACAGAGGCCCTCAGGTGACCTACACGCAGAGGCAGGTCCAAATCAAAACCTGAACCCCGGGAGCTGTGCGAACAAAGGAAGAGAAAGGGAAACCTCTCCCAGCAGCCTCAGGAGCCGCAGATTAAATCTCCACAGTCAACTTGATGTACCCTGCATCTGTGGAATACCTGAATAGACAACGAATCATCCCAAATTGAGGAGGTGGACTTTGAGAGCAAGATATATTATTTTTTCCCCTTTTTGTGAGTGTGTATGTATATGCTTCTGTGTGAGATTTTGTATAGCTTTGCTTTCAACATTTGTCCTAGGGTTCTGTACGTCCGTTTATTTTGTTTTGTTTCTTTACTGTTTAAAAAATTTTTTTCTTAATAATTATTTTCTTTTTAATAACTATTTTATTTTATGTTACTTTATTTTATTTTATCCTCTTTCTTTCTTTCTACTTTTTCTCCCTTTTATTCAGAGCCGTGTGGATGACAGGCTCTTACCAGGAGAAGAAGAAAAAAGAAAGGGACTGAGAAAATGTTTGAAGAGATTATAGTTGAAAACTTCCCTAATATGGGAAAGGAAATAGTTAATCAAGTCCAGGAAGCACAGAGAGACCCAGAAAGGATAAATCCAAGGAGAAACATGCAAGACACATATTAATCAAACTATCAAAAATTAAATACAAAGAAAAAATGTTAAAAGCAGCAAGGGAAAAACAACAAATAACACACAAGGGAATCCCCATAAGGTTAACAGCTGATCTTTCAGCAGAAACTCTGCAAGCCAGAAGAGAGTGGCAGGACATATTTAAAGTGATGAAGGAGAAAAACCTACAACCAAGATTACTCTACCCAACAAGGATCTCATTCAGATTTGATAGTTAAATTAACTATCAGGCCTGAAGAAACTAAAACCTTTACAGACAGGCAGAAGCTGAGAGAGTTCAGCACCACCAAACCAGCTTTACAACAAATGCTAAAGGAACTTCTCTAGGCAAGAAACACAAGAGAAGGAAAAGACCTACAATAACAAACCCAAAACAATTAAGAAAATGGGAATAGGAACATACATATTGATAATTACCTTAAATGTAAATGGATTAAATGCTCCCACCAAAAGACACAGACAGGCTGAATGGATAACAAAGAGGAAATGAAAAAATACCTAGAAACAAATGACAATGGAGACACGATGACCCAAAACCTATGGCATGCAGCAAAAGCAGTTCTAAGAGGAAAGTTTATAGCAATACAATCCTACCATAAGAAACAGGAAACATCTCAAATAAACAACCTAACCTTGCACCTAAAGCAATTAGAGAAAGAAGAACAAAAAAAACCCCAAAGTTAGCAGAAGGAAAGAAATCATAAAGATCAGATCAGAAATAAATGAAAAAGAAATGAAGGAAACGATAGCAAAGATCAATACAACTAAAAGCTGGTTCTTTGAGAAGATAAAGAAAATTGATAAACCATTAGCCAGACTCATCAAGAAAAAAAGGGAGAAGACTCAAATCAACAGAATTAGAAATGAAAAAGGACAAGTAACAACTGACACTGCAGAAATACAAAGCATCATGAGAGATTACTGCAAGCAACTCTATGCCAATAAAATGGACAACCTGGAAGAAATGGACAAATTCTTAGAAATGCACAACCTGCCAAGACTGAATCGGGAAGAAATAGAAAATATGAACAGACCAGTCACAAGCACTGTAATTGAAACTGTGATTAAAAATCTTCCAACAAACAAAAGCCCAGGACCAGATGGCTTCACAGGCGAATTCTATCAAACATTTAGCGACGAGCTAACACCTATCCTTCTCAAACTCTTCCAAAATATAGCAGATATAAAGCCATACTTGAATACAATTAGTGTATCAAGTTTTTGTACAAAATGGGCTGACCTATTCTAAAACCCTGCTTATACATAGATTCCCACCTTTATGCCAAAATATGTCAATGTTTATGATTCTAAATTAATAACATAAGAATTTAAATAAAGATTATGTAATTACAAAGCACTGTTATGTACCTCAATGTTGAAGTAACTCAAATAAATTCATTTTTGCTGACTTTGTAAGTGCCAGCCCTTATTATCATTTCCTAGTTATCTGGACCATGAATTAAAATAGTTGACAATATAAACAACATTCATGAACATGACTTAAAATTTTAAGTAGTGTTATGATTTTCAAGCCATCATTAGTTTAGAGGTGTCTCCTTAGACTTGACTAGCTCACTCCTTTAAAAAATATTAGAAACTGAGTTACTACTACTTTTTTATCATCTTGATTTATTATTTGACTTTTTAATGTTTATTATTTTCTCATCAAAGTGACAATAAATCACAAAAGAATGTTTTTTCTGCATATCATATATGTGATCATGATTATCCCAACAAAGGCTTTCTAAATATAGGCACATGGTTCGTTTTTGTTGAAATATAATTGATTTACAATTCTGTGTTAGTTACAGCATCTATGTTAGTACTGCATAGTGATTCAGTTTTTTTGCAGATTATATTCCATTATAGGTTATTATAAGATATTGGGTATAATTCCCTGTGCTATACAGTAAATCCTTGTTGCTTATCTATTTTATGTAGAGTAGTTTGTATCTGTTAATCCCATACTCCTATCCCTCCGTCCTTTCCTCCCTCCCTCTCTTCTTTGGTAACCATAATTTCGTTTTCTATGTCTGTGGGTCTGTTTCTGTTGTATATGCATTTATTTATATTACTTTTTTAGATTACATATATAAGTGTTATCATATAATATTTGCCTTTGTCTGACTTATTTCACTAAGCATGATATTGTCTAGGTACATTCACGTTGCTGCAAATGGCAATATTTCATTATTTTTAATAGCTGAGTAATATTCCATTTGTGTGTGTGTGTGTGTGTGTGTGTGTGTGTGCAATCTTCTTAAGCCAATTGTCTGTTGATGGGCACTTGGATTGCTTCCATGTCTTGACTATTATAAATAGTGCTGCTGCAAACATTGGGATGCATGTATCTTTTAGAATTCGTGTTTTCATTTTTTCCAGATATATACCCAGGTGTGGAATTGCGAGATCATATGGTAGTTCTATTTTTAGTGTTTTTCAGGAACCTGCATACTAGTCTCCATAGTGGCTATTTCAATTTACATTCCCACCAACAGTGTAGGAGGGTTCCCTTTTCTCCACATCCTCTCCAGCATTTATTATTTATTGACTTTTTGATGATAGCCATTCTGACAAGTGTGAGGTGGTACCTCATTGTGGCTTTGATTTGCATTTCTCTAATAATTAGCAGTGTTGAACATCTTTTCATGTGCCTGTTAGCCATCTGCATGTCTTCTTTGGAAAAATGTCTATTCAGGTCTTCTGCCCATTTTTTAATTAGGTTGTTTGTTGTTTTGATATCGAGTTGTACAAACTATGTATTTTGGATATTAACTCTTTTGTCAGTTGCATCATCTACTAATAATTTCTCCCATTCAGTAGGTTGTGTTTTTGTTTTATTGATGATTTTTCTTTGCTGTGTAAAAGCTTTTAAGTTTCGTTACGTCGCATTTGTTTATTTTTGCTTTTATTTCCTTTGCTTGGGAGTCTGATTTAAGAAAATATTGCTATGATTTATGTCAGAGTGTTTTACCTATGTTCTCCTTTAGGAGTTTTATGGTAGACACATGGTTCTTGATTTATCCATTCACTCATGTGACATATGTTAATTTCACTGACGATCAGGTAATGTGTTAGCTGTGAAATTCATAGCAGAGAACAAAAAGTACAACCACACCTCACAGATTCACTTTCATTGGATAATGTGAAGTTGAATTTGCATGTATGTTATGCAAATTTTATGTTCACCCAAACTGATTCTTTTGAAAAAAAAATGCAACAAACGTGTACAGAATGAAAGAAGGGCCCTGTGATTTGGAAAACTTTGTTGACCTGAAATAAACAGACTGTCAGATATTTCTCTAGCAAAGATGGGATTATTAGGGGTCAGCAGAGAATTGCAATTTGGGGTCTACAACTATGGTGAGCCACGTGTGAGTCCCTACACAGCAAGGAAAGGAACACACTTTGATAGAGGGGAAAAAGGAAATTGGAAAGCTTATAATAAACAAAGAGTCCATGGCTTTTTGTTGGCTGAGTCCTTGCCAGGAAAGAAGAGAAGTTTTTCTTCTTCCTGTTGGACTCTCTTATTATTGCAGAGCATGAGCGCTCCCCATTCTGGTCTCCCAATTCTACTTAATTGAAGTTTCCGTTCTTTTTTTTTTTTTTTTTTAATATTTTCCCCCTTTCATCAAGATCTTTGTCTGAAAGCATCACTGATCAAAAGTCAGGTTTTCTGGTTTCATTGGCTTTTTGTCCCTCAGTGCCAGGAAAGACCTTTCCTGGGTGTAGTGTCTCATGTTGGATATTCAAATAACAAGGAAGGATAGGAGGGAGAACTCTCAGGCACATTTTATCTAAAGTTTACATGTGATCAAGATCACAGACATAGGAGATCATCTGAAGAGGTATGTCATCATCAAAGTTTGGTGACAAACTACAAATAGAGCTGGTCTGGATATCATGGGAAAGCTGTCTCATCAGCTGTCATTGCTTCAATTCAGGTCACCAGATGATGTGCAGTTCTAGTCACGGTTTGGTGCTTTCTTTAGGTGTGTCTCGTGAATCTAATAGTCTATTCCCTTGAGTTTAGTGGCACAAATGTTGGTTAGCAGTACCTGATAGGGGCCTCTCTTCTGCAGGTGTCTTTTCTAATAGATGAAATCTCCAGGTTGCAAGGTGAGCTGCTTAAGGTTTTCACCTCCAAAGAGTGCACTGTGAAAAGATTGCTCTGCCAAAGCTTGGTTATTTTTAATAAAAGCAATTAGGCCTTTGCAATTTTGGAGTGTCTCTCCTTTTATCAGTGTTGGGCAAAAGAAGTAGGAGCCAAGTACATTGGGAGTCTGGTGACTGTCTCAGAGGGTGAGAGTTTATGAGTTTCAAAAGAAGTGGATCTGAATGTAGAAGAACTAAAGGTAATGCTTTTGTCCAAGATGTTTGGAGGGGCTTCTACAAATTTTGTCGATTGAGTCTTAGTAAAGCTGCTGTTGCATTTGACTCCACCAGAGGACTGAGGGTGGTAAGCACAGTGAAAGTGAAAAAACCAGCCAAACATCACAAACTTATTGAAATACCTGGCTAGTAAAATGGGTTCTTCAATCTCTATGAAAATAAAGAGGAGCTCCCCAGGTAGGGATAATCTTCTCCAAAAAGACTTAAGCCATAGAAGAGGTGGTAGCCTGTCTTCAAGAGAAGTAACTCAAAGGAATTTCCTTCAGATCCTCACAAGGAGTTAGGAGGTGATCCATCGGCATTAAGCAGTCATGAGGGAGTTCATTGGATGAAGGGGAGAAGAGTGGCAGGGTTAAGGTTATTATGATTTGAAAGAGTTATATGAGGAGCAGTTAACAAAAGGACTTCCCAGGAGGTGAGGCAGCTGCCTGAGAAATGAGAAGAGAATCAGGAGGGCTTCTACTGCATGAGATACAAAAAAATGATTAAAGGGAATCCTGCAACAATTTTCTCAGTGGTCTTAACCACTGGATCCGGTCCCTGGCAATAATACTCTGTGGGTCAATGGTGGTCTTTAAATTTTTGAGTGAGTACCCAAAGGACATTCCTTCCTTTTTTATATACTAAAAGGAAAAGCGGAATCTGATAATTGGGATGCTCAAGGACAGGTGGGTTCATCAGCCTCTCCTTCAAGGCTTTCGAAACAATGTTGTCCAGTTGTTCCCATAAAATTGGGTTGGGGTTGTTACTGTTTAGAAAAACATACAGAAGTTTGGCATATGAGAAGAATTTGGAATCTAGTTTCAGCAATAACCAACTATCCTGAAAAAATCTCACAGTTGGGGCTTAGTTTTGGGTTTGGGGAAACTTAGGACACCATGAAGTCTATCTAGATATAGGTGTATCCCTTGTTCTAATATCAGATGCCCTAAATATTAAACCTGGGTTTGGACAAACTGCAGTTTTTCTTCGGTGAACTTATGTCCTTTAAAGCTAAAAACTTTAGGACACAGATACTGTTTTTCTATGAGGAGGCTTGAAAAGGAGAGAAAAGAAGCAGATCATCCACATATTCCAACAAAGTAGAACCATTGGGAACTTTATATCATCTAGTTCAGCCCGTAGGATCTGTGAGAAAAAAGGACTCTCAGTAAAACCCTGAGGCATTACTGTCCAGGTGAGTTGTTTTTCTTTCCAAGTGAAGGCAAAAAGGCATTGGCTAGCCTCATCAACTGCAATACTAAAGAATGTACTGCTAAACCAATTACAGTAAAGAATTTGTTTCTGATGGGAATGGATGTTAGCACTGTATGAGAATTAGAAACAACAGGGTATCAAAAAGTAATAACGTCACTTATTGCTCAAAGGTCCTGGACAAACCTCCACCCTCGGCCCTTAGGTTTTCTCACTGGTAAAACAGGAACATTACAGGGGCTAGTACAAGTGGTTCTGAGGACTTTAGCCTTAAAATCTTCTATTATGGGCTTTATGCTTTGAAGGGCTTCTTTATTTATAGGATATTGATTAATTCTGGGAAGAAGTTTTGAATAATCTATTAGAATCTTAGTGGGAGGTGCACTGTGAATTTTGCCAATTTCAGTTGAAGATTTTGTCCATAGGAAAGTGGTCACCGATCCAATGAGACAAATTTTCAGTGTTTCCAGAGTCAGCTTTAGTACCATCAGGGATGAAACAAAAAAAAAGATGTCGAAGTGTTATTTAATTCACCTGGTCTGTTACTTTGATGACTGTTATCAAATTCTAGAATTATTTTTCCCTTCTGGGAAAAAGAAATTCTGGTATGATACTTCTCTAAGAAGTCTCAACCTAATAAATGGATAGGGGCTGAGGAACTCAGGAGAAAAAGATGTGTATCTCTCAAAGGGCCTAAACAAAGGTGCATAGGTTCAAAGACAGGAACTTCTTGAGGTTCATTTGAAATGTTTTAGTACTCTGAGGAAGGGACTGTTTTATACTAGTGGTATTGGGCACCAATAGTGTGACTCTGGTGTCAGATAGGACTGGAAGGGATTCATCCTCAATATGGAGAAATGTTTCTGTAAGCCAGTTAAGATGTAGGGTTGGGAAGAGCCCCTTTTGATGAACAATTTACCTTCAAGTCATTTCTCTCTTCTTGTATTTTACTCTAAGCAGTCAAAAGAAGCCATGCTGCACCTCCAACACTTTGCTTAGAAATAGCTTCAGCTAAATATCCAATTTCATTGCTTACAAGTTCTTCCTTCTACAAAACTCCAGTACAGGAACACAATTCAGCCAAATTATTTGCCACTTTATAACAAATATTGCCTTTCCTCCATTGTCCAATAACATGTTCCTCATTTTCATCTGAAACCTCATCAGAATGGCTTTTACTGTCCATATTTCTACCAACATTCTGTTCAAGATTACTTACGTATTTTGTATGAAAATTGAGACTTTCTCTACAACTCTCTTCTTTCCAGACTCTCATAGTCTAGCCCTGAGTGGTCTGCTCATGGCAATATAGACATTTTCTAGCACACACTTCAAAACTCTTCCAGCCACTACTCATTTCTCAGTTCCAAGGTCACTTCCACATTTTACATGTTTGTTATAAGAACAGCCCACTTGTTGGTACCAATTTTTGTCTTGGTCTGTTTGAGTTTCTATAATAATACATCATATACTGGGTGGCTTAAAAAAAAACAACGGACATTTATCTTTCACAGTTCTGGAGGCTAGGAAGAGCAAAATTAAGGCTCCAGCAGATGCAGTATCTAACTTATTTTTGCTATAACCACACATGGCAGAAGGATAAAGGGATCCCTCTGGATCCTTTTTTTTTTTAAAGGATACAAATTCCACTCTCCAGGGCTGGAATAGCACACCAGTGACTATACCAGTCATCTAATTACTTTACAAAGGCCCCCATCTCCAAATACCATCACACTGGGCATTAGATTGGAATCTAACATGAATTATGGGGTGACATTTAAATACAACAGTATTTAAATATTTTTGTCACTCAGTAAAACTATTATAAAAGACTAAGACTTTGTTCAGGCCAGGGCTATTTAAATATATTATATCTTTTATCATTTTTCTTCTTTACCATCAGTCTCTTCTGGAACAACAGTTGTATATATATATCTATATCTATTGTACATTCTTAAATTTCCTTTCATAATTTTATAATTTTATGGGTCTCTTTTTTTTTCTCATTATATCCTCATATATTTGCTTACTTTATCTTGCAATTGGTGCTTACCTATAATTGGGCCTTTAGCTACCTCCTTTCTAATATTTAGTTTAATTAATACTTTTTTCAACAAATCTATTTTTTAATTTCCAAGTATGTTTTCTCTTTCTCTGGTTATTCTTTATTTATAGTAACCTGCTCTTGAAATTACATACAATATCCTCTTAACTATATCTAAGTCTACTAGTTATTAGTTTTAATTTGCCTTAAGCTTTATTCATTTTCTGTAGCTCCAAATAGTGTGTATTCAACTACTGGACCATAGACATGCCTTTAGTTAATTAATTAATTAATTAGAACCATTTCTACTTTTACTTTGATGAATCCACAGTGAGAATTGCCCTCAGGGATAGGGCAACCTCATGTAGTACTATGTTCCAGTAGCCTCTTCCAAAGCTTAATGCTTGTTGTATATTTAACCACTGTGACTAGATGAGGCTCTAAAAAGCTAGGTATCTTGCTCAAAGTCATAGTGCCAATAAATAATGGAGCCAAAATGCAAGCAACAGCACTTTAGTTCCAAACTTTTTGTTTAAGCTCGTTGCACTATACAGTCCCTCACAGAAAACATCTGCTTTTGTTTTTGTTACTAAAACTGTGTTTGATGAGAAAGGGACGAATAATGTTACTTACCAAAGATATTCTTCATTTATGATAACATAATACATTTCCCCCCAAAAAACAGTTTAAAAAATTTATATAGAAACTTCCTGATGTGAATTTTAATTATGTATGCATACAGAATGCCATGGATATAGGTTTTCAATGATCCAAACATCAAACTTATTAAATAATTGTACAAAATTTAAGAATTCATTTAGGAATTCAGTTTTAAGCTCAGTTTTAAGACAAAAAGATATGCTTTGTATATCTATGGTATTATGATTGAGATTACTTCAAATTTTTGAGAAATGCAAAATTTCTACATATAACATGATTAATGATTATATTATCAAGCATAATGAATTACATTTAAAATATATTTCAGACAAGTCAATTAAGTGTGAAGTAGAAAAATAGTTATTGTAACCAAAATGTAATATACTTTGTATGAAATTAAGTTAAAAAAATTTATTAAACAGTACAATCTCTGCAAATTAGAGAATAAAGGACATATGTGCTTTCTGTGTGTCCTCCAACTAGACATAGCTATTAAAGCTTAAATCTTGCAATAGGGACATGTTAAAATCTGGCTAAGATCTGTCACCAATTAAGCAAACAAACCACCAGGCTAGTAGTAAAACAGTTAACAATGGCACAGCTTTCTCAGTTGTAAGTAACTGTCAAGAAGTCCACTTGAAATGTCAGTCCTCATTAATAAGAAAAGACATTTCAGCCCTTATCTTGATACATCTACCTTTTTCTATCCAAAGCTATTAAAACAATCTCAATATAATTCCTGAGATTAGATTTATGCAAAGTATTCAGTAGCTTCATGTTATTGGAAAGTGTACAATTGGAAAATAACAATTTGGCAATAAATTAAACATGACAAGATATTTGGGGATTGTGACAAAGAGTGATAAAACGTTATGAAAGGATCATATACACCCAGTCCTCTATGACACCTTGAGAGTGAAAAATAAATCTAGGGCAAGTATCTTCATAGGGCCTTGTAAAGGGAAATTGGTGGCCATCTGCCAATAGTCGTAAATGGTGAGATAGAAGGAGGTGTCTGGTACCTAGAGAGAAAAGGAGAGAGTAAACAAGAAAAGCAATTCACACATTAATTCTTAATAATATATTGGGTGAATACAGTAAGAGATTATCAGACAAGGTACTTAAATGAAAATTGACTTTAAATTCTGGAATTTTACAAGTATCTAGATCATAATCATGTGTTTTATTGTTACTTTCAAAGTTTTGTCTAAAATAGATTTGGATTAATTGAACCACACACAGCTACATTTTCTCCATGAAAAACTCTACTAATAATTCTGGAGAAAAAAATACTGTCTCTTGAGGTTTCTATATCCTGCTGAGATAAAAGACTTTGAAGCAAAAAATCTTCCTCTAAAACAACTATACATATATCTGTCTATAGATATATGTACATTATCTGTATCTATATCGACATCTATATCTTTATCTATATCTCAAGAGGGTAGCTAAGTTACTGCATGGTATTGCTGCCTCAGCATCCATTTGGATTGACCTGGAAGCCTACAGTGACCTTATACTGACATTAGCCCCTCATGTAGGCACATGTTCTAGATAACATTCCTCAGTCATAGCAAATGTAAACTCCTAATATGATTTCCTTTATTTGTAATCAACAGTTTCCCCTGCCTTCCAGGGCCTTCTCCTTGTACACCCTTTAGATAAAACCCCTGTGGAGCTTACCAAAAACTCCACTCTTTTGATTTGGATTGACCAATTTGGCCTTAGTCTTGGATCACCAAAGCACTTCACCCATGGACCCTAATAAAGGCATGTACTCCAGGTCCTACAGTAATGGCTTCAAAATTTTTTAAAAAATTTTTTGATAGTTTGTCACAATAAATCTAAATGCAAGATTAATTTTACATTTTATTTTTAAAAATCAAGTTTTTCTGATTTTAAGAACATTTCTTTTATATCAAGTTTCCTAGTAATTCATTGAGTATATAAAAAGATATCAATTAAATATATGTATGAGGCAGAAAACATTACCTTTTTGCTTTTTTTTGGGTGAGAATAAATTTGTAGTAGAATCATAACCTGGTAATTCATAAAAGAAGTTGAAGGAGCTGTTAAGAAAGCTATTTATTAAGCCTTGAAGGCACACACAAAAAAATGTGTTTGTTAGAGTTGTATAGAGGAAGAACTACTGATAGGCACAAAAAGAATGTAAAGGTAGAAATTCAAACATTCCATGTTAACTTTTCCTTTGGTACCTACATCCTCAGTTGTAATACTCGAAAGTTTAACACCCTCTGACAAACCAAACTAAGGATCAGCTGCTTCTTTGGTAAACAGAGTTATCTGTATTATTCTGCTTCAATCCTCTCATAACAAAGAAAAGGTATGTGACTCTGATTTCAAATTGGTTCTGAATGTAAAATGATCATAGAGGCCAAGGATAGACATGGAGCACTGAATGCAGCACAATGTACTGGGCATCAGCGTTTGATGCTTTATGGAAACTGACCATAGGGAGAAAGAAACTAAACCCATTCTATGTGTCTGTCTGTGTCATAGGACAAAATATCCTTTCAGTAATATGCTATTAATCCTGGCAAGATTCTTCCAAAAGTAATTTTTAGAGAATTTAAGAGAATTTAATGTGGCCTTCCAGTGACCACAAAACTAGTAAACCCATATATGCTGTCGCTGTGCTCCTGGTATTAAATGTTCATAGTAGCATATTTTTCATCTGTTGTTAAAATCTGCATCAATAAGGCTGTCGACCTATGCAGAAAATTCATAGTTTATTCTATGCTGGAGAGAAAGTACATACTCGTACCTGGACCAAAATATTCACATAAACTTATGGTCTAAATTTAACCACTTGCTAGCACAATGAAATCATCATCTTTATAGTCACTAGCCTAGTGTGCAGAATGTGTATATCTGTTTTACTTGGACAGAATTCAAACTGCATTTTTTAGAAAATGAGGTTTCAACGTTTTTCCTGTAACAGGAAAGACAGAGCTCCTCTAGTAATAAATTATCTTCCTGGAAGACGCGCTAAAATAGAGCCATTAAAGTAAACTGTGAGTGGACATTTCAAAATAAAGAAACTCAATTCCTGCCAGGCATACAAAGAAAATCTGTATGTCTCCTCTAGTCTTCATTCATTAATGGACCAAATAGATTCATTCATTAGGCGAGATAATTGCTGCTCTGAAAAACGTGGAGTGTAGCCTTGGTCAAATAAAGACAGGTGATTAGAGGGGGCTGTTGGGAGAATGAGTGAAGGTGCAAGATATCAGAATGAACTTAGGGAACTGAGAACATTATGAGGGCAAGCCTTGGATGAAGCGTGACTGCAATAGCTGCCAATCTGACCAGAACATGGGGAGGGTAGGTAGAATGAAGGAGGCCAAATGTAGAAAGACAGCTAGGAATAGCATTCGTTAAACTTAGTTTGTCATCAGAAATACCAAAGGATATGTGTTTAAAAATACTGATCCTGAGGTGTACCCCCAGATCTAGTATCAATTTTAGTTTTTTGAACTTAGATAATTATGCTCATTTCCAAAGTTGGAAATCACTGAATTAAAGAGTTCACGCTCTACTCTATCCATGATATGCACAAGGGAATCTGTCCATTGGAATGGAATGAAATTAGCCTAACTTTTCTGCAGCTAATGCTTCAAAAGAATATCCAAAATTAAAGCACAGAAATGGGTGGAAGAGGAAACAGCAAAGAAAGATACTGATATTAGATTAAGAAAAAAGAGGAGCTGGTGGGGGAGAAGGCTGGATCTTTTGGGAGCAAAGATGTTGAGAATTTAATCTAAAACTTAAACACCTTTGTTCATCATTTATAATTCATATCCAGGGACAAGAAGGAGTTTAACATTTAAAATACTCAAACCTTTTAATATAGGGGTTCTATATTTTAAATGCAAGATCCAGATTTTGTCTACTATATTAAATGTTAGGAGAAAATAATAAAGGCAATAAAACAGTTATTATTTGGGGAGCAGGGCATAACAGGGACTCAGCCCACAGTAGAAACTGTCAGATATAAAGGAATATGGGACTCCAAGAACACTCTTCCTGGAGATATATTTCCAGATATTGCTTCCAATATAGAGACAAGATGAGTAGAATTTTCTAATATGCAGAGACAGAAGATGAGAGGATCATTGGCACAGCAGGGTCTGAAGAAATTCGGGGAATTACAGAGACCAAGAAGAAAAGCAGAAGGTCAGGATCAACAGAGAATCTAGGTGCAGCCTCTTATGTAACCAAAGAGGTAACAAAAAGTCCAGGTAAAACATGTGAACATTGAGATTGTATAGAAATAGAGTTCCTTGGTAGACCAGGAAGCCTAAGGCTTATGATTGGGCCAGATAACTAGGAAAAACTCAGGCTTGTAAAGCAGATATAAAGAGCAATTCAAAACAAAATCACAACATAATAGCTCAATGATCAGCAGCACAAAGAAGCAGAGTATATTAGTGTCATGCTCCAGCTAGAATATTCCATCGTTTAAAGGAAACAATGAAAGTTTCCTGACCAGACCCATTTAGTACTTTAATGCACTGCACAGCAGATAGAGATGAATGATTATTATGAAGTACCAAAAAAGGCTGGAATCATCTATGTTAGATTAATCGCTAACAACTTTATAGTTGCTGGACAAGAAAGACTCTGCAGGAAAACTGGCAGGCCACTGTCTACACAGTCAAGGGTTATGCAACTTTTGCAAAGTGCAGACAGCTCCTGTGTTAAAAATGATCACATGGGGCTTCCCTGGTGGCGCAGTGGTTGGGAGTCCGCCTGCCAATGCAGGGGACGCGGGTTCGTGCCCGGGTCCGGGGGGATCCCACATGCCGCGGAGCGGCTGGGCCCGGGAGCCATGGCCGCTGGGCCTGCGCGTCCGGAGCCTGTGCTCCGCGACGGGAGAGGCCGCGACGGTGAGAGGCCCGCGTACCGCGAAAACAAAAACAAAAACAAAAACAAAAAAAAAAAAAAAAAAGATCACATAACTAAGTTACTTGCTTCATAAAGACTTAATGTGTAACTGATAGGAAGAGTTGAAAGTATATTCTTAGATGACCAAACACATACTTGTGTGTAAAAACCTTTATAAACAAATTGACATTTTAATTAAATTTTGACTTCAAGAATCTATTTATTGTTATATTCCTTAAACACAATTGAACCAGATATATGGTGAATTTAAATTTCTTTGTAAAATATATGTTGTATCTTTAAATAAAATTGTACCTGATTACATGACTAGGTGTGTGCTTTCAATTAATCCTTTGTTAATTTTCACGAACACATAGATGTTTTCATTTATCACATAATCTTAAAATGCATGGCAGAGTTTATGTTATAGAAGATAAGGAACATATCTTAACTGTTTTTATTTCTTTGTAATTTTAAGAGCATAAAACATTTTGCCTCAGACTTTTTGTGTGTGTAAAATTGATAACATTCTTTTGCTCTTCTGCTTAGTTTAATTAACAAGGCCATATTTACTTTGAATAATGAATTTGTACTTTTTTTCTCTTGATTAAATTTTCAGAGAACTCTGCCAATTTACCCAGGAAATACTGTTTTTAGAGATGCTGCAAGTTTTATTTTAAAACGAATATTTCATCCCTTTTGTCAAGCAACCGTAAGGAAGCAGGTAAGTTGGCCATCAATTCTCAGTAATGTAGGGTTTTATAATACTTTGTAATTTGTATCATCAAAACAATATGAATTATTCAATTGCCATGTCAAATTCCTCCTCTTAGTCAAATGCAAAAGATACGTCATGCTGCACGTTCATTTCTGAATAGTGCTGAGGATCTCTTCCCTGTTTCATTTTGTGTTTGGATGCCCCTTTCATTCTGATTCATATTTCCAGAGATATTCACAAATTAACAAGCTCTTTGCAGTGGTTGCATAGATAGCTGAGGATCACAGTCTATATTATTCCTCATGGAGGCATACCTCTCAAGATAGTAAGTCAAGGTATTTAATTTGTTTGCCACCTAAGTTCTGACTTTTGAATATTTAGGTATATATGTGGAGTCCATTTGTACTCATGACCCTGCAAATATCAGAGGCAGTTCTGCACTACTGTCCCCAAAGCTTGCTTGTTAGAAAAGAAGTAGAAGGAATTTTTTTACTAAATCAAGAAAAAAAAAAAAAAAAAGGGACCCAACATCAGAGATCAGTGGAAAACAGAAGAGCAGTGAGGTCAAAAACACAAGAAGTTGGGCTTCTCTGGTGGCGCAGTGGTTGAGAGTCCACCTGCCGATGCAGGGGACACGGGTTCGTGCCCCGGTCCGGGAAGATTCCCACATGCCACGGAGCGGCTGGGCCCGTGAGCCATGGCCGCTAAGCCTGCGTGTCCGGAGCCTGTGCTCCACAACAGGAGAGGCCACAACAGTGAGAGGCCTGCATATGGAAAAAAAAAACAAAAAAAACACAGAAGTTGAGGGTTTCCGACCTTGGTGTAGCAACATCAATTTTATGTGAGAATACGTTGTCCGCCTGGGGCTGTTAAAAAGGAAGTGACTTTGCTGACATAGAACTACAACATTTGTAGGAGATAAGAAAGAAAAGGATTTATCTAAGCAATTTTGGAAAACGGTATTTTGACTCTCAGATAAATGACTATCAGACTACCATATTTCCATATTGACTACCCAATACGTAAGAGATACCACCAATCAGATTTACCACTGAGTCTAAATGTTTATTTAATTTTTAATCACATTTATTTACCCAACACACATTTATTATGTATATTAAGCATGGAAAGAAAAAAGCTGAAATTTGCTGAGCACTTTCTTTGAGCCAGGCATTATGCAAATGACTAGAGGCATTATCGCATTTAGTGTTTTACCATCACTTTGAAAGATTTGCTAGTATTCCAAACCCTATCAGTGGGAAAACAGGCTGATGGGTAAGGAATCCAGATTACATGACTCCAGAGTGTGTGCTCTTAGACACTGCTCAGCCTCCCTTCTAATCCTCATAAGTTGCAAACTCTGGCAAGTCTCATTTTCCTTATACAGGGTACTTTCCTTAGTTAGAGTGATTATATGTCTCTGTAAGGGCAGTTCCAGTGCACAGTTGTCCTCTGTAGGGCTTAATTGTTAATAGCGCCCCCTCTTTTTCCTCTCAACAGTGTAAGATTTGGTTGACAAATCATATGGCCACCCTAAATTATCTTCAGCAACATCTGTATCTTTTACACCTGGGTCAGTGTGGGGTGCCTTGTCCACTCAACATCAGTTAGATGCTCTTCATCTTTTTTTAGAGCTTGACCAAAGATTTTTATGGAAAGTCCTTGATTAACAATATATATAAACTATAATAAACTTTTTGAAATAATATTTTGGTGGTATAAAATAAGACTGCTTCATTAAGCAGTATTTTAAAAATAATTTCCCAATTTCATATGTCTCTATAATTCATCCTAATTAACAAAAAGTGTTTTTACCCAAATGCATTCACATATAAAAATTTAAGATTTGTATGTGGTATTTTTTTTCATTTATTTACTCATATATTATGTTTTTCAGAAAGGTTTTTAAAGTAGGTTAAATGACAGCCACAACTAGATTATTAAATCTAATTAGAGAAAGGAAAGGAGTTCCAAACTAAACAAACATATGATTATAGTAAGAATCAGGGTCAAAATGTTTACTTTGAGTTTTGTTTACTTATGATCTTTAAATTTGAAGCTTCCAAAAAAAATTAAAAATAGGACTACCAGCAATTACACTTCTGGATATTTACCCAAAGAAAACAAAAACATTAATTCAAAAAGATACATGCACCCCAGTGTTCATTGTTATTTACAATAGCCAAGCTGTGGAAGCAACCTGAGTGTCCATCAGTAGATGAAGGATAAAGAAGATGTGGTATATATACACACTGGAATACTACTCAGTCATAAAAAAGAATGAAATCTTGCCATTTGCAACAGCATGGATGGATCTAGAGGGTATCATGCTCAATGAAATAAGTCAGACATAGAAAGACAAATACTGTATGATTTCAGTTATATGTGGAATGTAAAAAATAAGCAAAACAAAAGAAAACAAAAACAGACTGATAGATACAGATAACAAATGGATGGTTGCCAGAGGGGAGGGGATGCTGAGTTGGGCAAAATAGGTGAGGGGGATTAAGAGGTATAAGCTTCCAGTTATAAAATAGCTAAGCTGTGAGGATATAACATACAGCATAAAGAAAATGGTCAATAATACTCTAGTAATAGTATGGGAACAGATAATTTATCATGGTGATCATTTCATAATGTATGTAAATGTCAAACCACTATGTAGTATTGATACATCTGAAACTAACATCATGTTGTGCATCAACTATATTTCAATTTAAAAAAAAACAAACCATAAAATTACAAGTTGAAAAAGATAGCTAAATGGCCAAGTTTTTATTAAATAATGTTTTAACCTATCTTTTAAAAATTGCCTTTTGAATCTTTTCTCTGTTGTTAAAGATATTTCACTCTAGAAAAGAATCAAGTTGTTATTTGATATATTTTGCTTATATGAAATATTTCAACTTACAGTATCAGTGCTCTTTATGAACATAATTAATATGCTGATTTAGGTATACTTTTAATACATTTCAAGTGTATTTTGAAATAATTCAGTTAAATAATTTGTTTATGAAAAATAAAACCAGTTTTTATTTGTATGTGAATGCAATACCCTGCATTATCCATTTTTATAGATATTTAAAATGTAAAAGAAAGAGGAAGGAAAGAGAAAGAAAAGTAAGAATGAAAGGAAGAAATGAGGAAGAAAGAATAAAAGAAAAAATAGCTGAGACAAAGGAAAACACAGATGTGTAGCACTAAGGAAACAGGTTTTCAAAGTAGTAACAGACATGTAAATCTACACAGATACATCTAGAATAGGTAAAAGGGACATTTCTTTTCTATACAATTTTATAGCTTATTCTGGAATACTGGCAACACTAAGAGATAATTGAACTGAACATTTTGTTTATTAAATGCACATGGAGAACATGAGCAACAGAAATGACATTTCCCCTGAAAACATCCATATAAAAACAAGTGCACCATCTCAGAAAGCTTTGACATACATCATGAACAAGAGAAAATAGCCCAAAATTTTCTGAAAGAAAACTAACATTGAGTACTACCAGATATTAAAATATATTAAAATATAATTAAGTGAAACTTACAGAATCTGGTCTTACCAAAACATAAGAAAAAATAATCATCCTCACTGGTAACTAAAAAATGCAAATTAAAGATGATACCATGTTTTCCCTTTCATAATTTTGAAGATTTAAATGAATTTTAATGCTTAATGTGAAAGGGCGGAATTGCTCTATCAAATTCTATAGATATTCAGAAGAATAATGGAGACAAAAATCATTTAAAATGCACATAATGTATGATCCAAGAATTACATTTCTAGGAATTTATCCTCTGCAAATGTACATATATACAAAGATAGATGTACAAGACTGTCCATCACAGTATTGCTTATAATAATAAAAAATCGAGAATAAACTAATATTCAATGGTAGATGATGCATTAAATAAATTTGATTTATTTATTCAGTGAAACATATGCTATAATTAAAAGTGATATTGTTTATTATATCAATATATAATTATGAACATTCTTTATAAAACTTTTTGTAATGATTTTATAATGTGTATGTTTATACATTATATATATACATACATATTCTAGAAAGATATGTAGCAAAATTTTAATATTGATTATCCATAAATGATCAAAATATGTAAGATTCTTTCTATGGTGTAGTTTACTTTGCTCCAGTGAGCATGTATTAGTTTTATAATCAGAAAACATATTTATAAAAATAATCACTTTAAATTTCTAAACTATTAGCTTATAGTGAAATGACAGGTAACCTATAAACATAAAACTATATCAATAAAATATATAATGTTCATAGAGTGAAAGTCTGCAATCACTTATTATATATGGCCTAAATATTTTTTAAAGTTTCAATAAGTAGCTATGAATTAAAATTTTTCCAATAATGGTTATAGAAATGGTAGAATTATGAAACATATTTTAATTAAATCTCCAATAGAAAAACTGTAAAAATGAATTACCTACGTTATGCATATTTATGAACATAAAAAATAGAAGGACAATGGAAAAACTATTCCATTTCATTTGGTTAAATGTCATTTTACTCATACTTGCTCAATTTTAAAAAATCATATTTGATTAAGGTGGTTATAATTTATCATTGCATACCAGCTAATCTCTGGTTCCATCTGGCACACTATAGAAAACTTACTAAGAAATAGCTTTCTTATCCTAATATGATGAACATTATCTAATAATAAAAAGCAAAGTAAGAATTCCTCAAATTTTTGCAGATGTTTAAGGGGCAGTGCAGTGGTCATTCGAGAGCTTACCATTTTAAAAATCCTTACATATTCATAAGGATTTGGTGATAAGCAGCATATTTGGGGAAACCTCCACTTTCTTCTTACAAACAGAGGCCAAGTAGAAAGGCATGGTAACAAAAAAAAATCAATAAATGTAAAGTCTATTAAAAATATGGTTGGGGACTTCTCTGGTGGTCCAGAGGTTAAGACTCTGCACTTCCACTGGAGGGGGCGAGGGTTCGGTTCCTGGTCAGGGAACTAAGATCCCACATGTCAAGCAGCGCAGCCAAAAAATTAAAAAAAATAAATGTTTCAAACTAAAAACACAAATATTGTTTAAGTCTTTTAAAAAAGAAAATATATATATATATTTAGTCAGTTTCATACCTTGGATGTATGTGTATGCTTAAAGATTATTAATGGAATATATTGATCACTTCATTCATAAAAGCTTTTCTTGATAATGAATGTATCTGTGTGAATGACAACCAAAAGTAAATAAACTTTAGATTAAGACAGACATCTATTTATTCTTATACACAGATCAAATTCATACAACTGTACAAAATGCCAAGTATTTACAGCTGAAATTACATATAATAAATATAGTTTTTGCTTCAGAAATGAGTGTAACTCATAGTAAAATTTTTTTATTAACTAATCAAGAACTTTTTTATTTTCCCATGCATTTTATTAGGCATGTAACATGGCTTAATAGTATGCAAGTTGTTAAAATCTGTTACTGAGGTATGATGCACATGTACTTCTACTTACTGAGGTTTCTATAATTATGGCTTTTTCAAGCCCTATTATGTTCTGGGCATCATAGGCTATATTTGATTAAGAAAAACAGCAGCTGTCTGGTCATATACAGAATGTCTCTTACTAACACAAAATTTTTGGGGGGAATTGTTTTATTCATGTTGGGCACCAAAGGGAAAAAAATATTCTCATAGCCATGGAAAGTCACTAATTAGAGCTCACAGTTATGCTACAGGACAATAAATTCATCCCAGTTCTATAGACAGATTTAATTTCACAAACTTTTTGTTCACTCTTAAGGGAATCAAAACAATTAAATCAAAGAGAAAGAAAATAATCTACTGCAGTGATCATAATAAAAACAACAACAAAAGTCAAGGAGCCACCTTTTTATTCTGTGTATAAACTATATATATTATACATAGCAATGCATTTTGGGTGCACTAATTCTAGAATCTTACCATCTCCCTAAAGTATCTGGACTTTCTCCATGGCTGACTGGACACGTGACTTGTAGAAATTCTTGACTTGGTTCCAATAGGTTACACAGCAAGAAGCTAGAGAAGATGGTCAATATGTCAGCCAATGCTGGCTCTTATTATTATTATTATTTTTTGCAGTACGCAGGCCTCTCACTGTTGTGGCCTCTCCCGTTGCGGAGCACAGGCTCCGGACGCGCAGGCTCATCGGCCATGGCTCACGGGCCCAGCCGCTCCGCGGCATGTGGGATCTTCCCGGACCGGAGCACGAACCCGTGTCCCCTGCATCAGCAGGCAGACTCTCAACCACTGTCCCACCAGGGAAGCCCAACTGGCTCTTATTTTGACTGTGGCACTAATGACATTTCTAATTCTTGGTTTCAAAAAAGGAGATATATCTGTGTCAAAGGATTTCATGGGACAAATCATGGTTGAAAAGTATTGGCCTCCCCCTCCCACCCCACAAATCTAGACAGTATAGAAGCAAGACAATAGGTAGCGCATAGGTTGGGAGGCTGATGAGACCAGAGGTTTAGGAACTTCAGGTCTCTTGCTTTGATCCTGTATGGACATTTTCTCTTAATTCTCTGAAAATGCTCCTTTCTAAGCATCTAATTGTCTAGAGGTATCAAAGCTAACCAGGGAAGGACCAGAAGTGTAAAGACCTAAGGAAATTTCTGGTTCTGTAGAGGCTGCAGAACCTAAATGTAAATAATTTGTAAATAGTTGCCAAAAAGCAAAGCTAATTCAAGCTTTGCTTTTTGGAACTTTCTGGATTTTTTTTTAAAAGAAGTATAGTTGATTTACAATTTATGTTACTTTCAAGTGTACAGCAAAGTGATTCAGTTAAATATATATATTTTTTCAGATTCTTTTCCATTATAAGTTATTACAAGATATTGAATATAGTTCCCTGTGCTAAACAGTAAATCCTTGTTGTTTAGAATGTTTAAAAATATTTTAGATCCACAGTTGGTTGAATCTGTGGGTGGAGAACTGGGATTTGAAGGGATGACTGTAGGTTATTTCATTAACCAGTGGGAAGGAGCTTCAGATATTACAAAACTTGGTCTCATTGCTTCAGCCACAACGTAGGACTGAGACAAGTGAAGTCAAAACAGCCACTCCTGGTGCTGGTAAAGGCTCCAACTGGAGTAGGCTGACACTGGGAATCAATAAATCAATAAAAACATGAACAAATATTTGGGCCTTTTGAAAGTCATTTTATGTGACATGGTAACATGAAGGGGCTGAACTTAGATCAAGAAACAAAACTGAAACAGCACCTAAAACACTGATCAGTTTAAACTGGTTTTGCTTTCTTAAAATAGATTGTTGAGTAATGAAACCTGGAGTCATTTTACAGAGACAGCACTGCACATGTGCAAGACAGGAACCCTTGTCTCTAGGATGACCCTGGAACCAAGAATCTTCAATCTACGGAACCTAAGAATAGAAATGTTGCCACCGGAGCCCTTTACGAAGGGAGAAGTGCTTCAGTAAGGAAAAGCTGGCTTCCAGCAACAGGAGTAGCTTATATGGACTGATTGGAGACTAGCCAGTCAACTCCCGAGTTTGAAATTCCTCGAACTCCTTAAATTTTGCCCAGAACCCTGGATCAGGGAGACAGTTTTGAGAGTCCTGCCTTCTATCTCCTTGCTGGTTGACCTCACAATAAAGTTCTCTCTTAGCTCAAAAGCCAATGCCTTAGTGTTGGCTTCTATGCACCTTGGGCAGTGAGACCTTGCTTGGTGACAACTTTGGTGATCATAAAGGGACTTAGGTCTTGCGACTGCCTGCCCCAGGCACTGTAGCTCCCGGCAAAGTATGGGCCGTCGCCACCAACCCTGAATGGCCACCTAGACCAACTTTGTCCAGGGAGTCGGCTGTGAGGTTCCTGCTTCCCTGCTGCTGTGCTCCAGGCTCTTTGTGCTACTTTCACTTTTTAGAGAATAAACAGCTCCTGGATCAGACGTCGTTTGGTGAGTTAACGTTGTCAAAACGCGCCTGTGCCTAAATTGTCTAATAACCTCCTCAGGATTGTGGGTTAGAGTCCCACCCTAAGGGAGACAACGTAAAAGGCTGCGGCCGCTGAGGTACTCAAATGATCAGGTTACTGTCCCAAACCCTGGGTTAGAGTCTCAGGCCTTTGGGTCTCTTTGTCTGTGTCTCCTTTATTTGGTAGGATTGGATAATAGGGTTGGCTCTTGGATGACTGTAGCAAAATATTATTGGGTCTGATATTCTTGAGGGCTCTCTGACTGAGGAGATAAAAGGCTTTGCTGGAAACCTTGCCTGATGGAGCTGTTGTGGGGGAGAGGTTATCCATGCCTAATATAATTGCCTGGCAGTATTGATGCAGGTGTGTATCCTTAATAAAACCAGCCCTGATTACCTTGCTGGGTGAGAGGGTAAAGGAGAAAAGAGGGAATGTCAAGCAGGAACATTCTCTACCCCCAGAAGAACATAGGCTGTGCCTGGGTTAAATGAATTTTGTACAATTGGACATATTTTGGATTTTTCCTCACGGATCATTTTAACTTCTTTTTATATGAGCCAAACTAGCAGGAAGTTAGCATTGAACTGTTCTCAAGTGTGTGTGTGTGTGTGTGTGTGTGTGTGTGTGTGTGTGTGTGTGATGTTAAAAAGGAAAGTTTGCCAGGAGGAACAAACCCTGGAACATTGGTGGTGCTAAAGGTCATGGGCTGTATGGGGGCCTTAGCCTGGATGTATTCTACCTGGAAGTTGCCCAGACATCTAGATGAGTTTGTCTGTGATCTCTGCTATGGAGGTAAAATGTTTTGGTCATCTATCAGAAATATTAAATCCCAACATGCTCAGAAAGGAAGTGAGGACTTCAGTATTTCAACCTGTAGACTCCTGAATTCCTATCTCAAATCCAGTTCTAAGACAGCTTCCTCACTTTGCTTTTGTCCCCTCTTCTACCCTCCTCTTCATCAAGTAAGTTTTTCAAGGTCGTCACTGAGGCAGAGCCTGGACATTCAGAGGCCCCTCTGCAGTAGGCAAGCCTGCCTTCAGCCCATGGCAAGGAAACTATTAAAAGCCTGTGACCAAATTGGCTACAATCTTGGAACTGCTTGGACAGATTCCTTGGAAACTGAGTAGCATGTGTGACTTTCAGGCTACAGTTCTTGACAGCCATCTCTAATGGATAGCATTTCAGTGGTCCCTTTGTGAACCCTCAAATCCAGGCTGGGCTAGTCACCTTTGAGACTGTCCATTCTCCACTGTGGTTCCTCCAGGGAATTCTTACAGCCAAGTTGTAAGACTTGTTTACACTACTGCCTTTGCTTCTTCCCAGAAACCAAACTAGGAGATGGAATTGGTTTCTAAATCTTAAGGGTCTTGTTTTCTCTTGAGGCTGTTTGATTTCCCTCTGCCTTTTTTGAGGGAGTGAGGGAAGGCCATTTTCTAGAAATTTGCAATCCATAGACTGTTCTTAGCTCTTGGGTTTGAAACCTCAGATACTGACTAAGCCTTTGACTTAGGGGTTTATGGCTAGGGCTCTCTCTCTCCCTCTCTCTCTCTCTCAACACCTATTCTCACACGGGCCGGAAAACCCCTCACAACCAGCATTGAGGCGGACAGTAGTTGAGGGGACAAGCCACTAGCGTGCCCAGGTGATTCCCACAAAGGAACAAAGTGTGCTCTGAGCCACAGATTTGCAAACCTTGGTTTGCTCTCCTTCATCTTTCACGAATGCTAAAGTTTTCCAGGTGCAGCCAACATTGCAGCATCACACAGACCTCGAGTTTCCAATAAGACTGCTGATTGACATTGGGCCCAATCCATGAAGGCTGGGAAGAGATGGCAGGCATTTGCTAAAGGCAATTGTTCAAGTCTCTTCCGTGTTCTAGCTGGCCAAGGAGTAAACTATTTTGAGCACTACAGTGGAAGAAATCCAGTCATCCAACTGCAGAGCTCAGCTTCACTACTCACTTGTTTTCCTTCAGAGGATCGAGTCCCAGGTGGAGAACTCTTGGCTGGCTTACCATCAGCTCTGCCTTGCACTGTGGTTATCAACTTCCCTTGGATCGAGAGTAGACAAGTACAAGTAATGGGCTCACAACATTTGACCTTGACTGGTTTTTCTAAGTTTCTTTGTGGAATAAGAATTTGCAGAAGAGATGTAAAATTATGGTTCAGAGGAAAGACCCTCAGAAAAAGCCTGTCAGGGCTGATTCAGAGCTTAATGATGATCTCAACTTAGTACATTTGGCTTCTCCTTCAGTGCCTCCCATGGTTCTTCTACTGCATGAAGGGGGAATCCCTACAAGTAGTACCAAATCTTATATCAACAATCCTCCTAGGGCTACAGGTCTGGTCCTAGTCCTGTATCCTTACTTATCAGATAGTCAAAAGTGTGCAGTCTCCCTTCTCCAGGGTACTCAATTCAGCCCAGGGGGGACTCTGCTTCAGGAAGGGCAATATCCCTTGAATTAAGTTCCACAGGTCTAGACGACCAAGGTCAACACAGGGGATTTGTATATGTGCACTCTGTTTTTTACTTCTCATCTATATAATTGGGAAAAAAGTTAAAGTAAAGCTTTCTGCATGTGCCTGAATGCCCAATTTCCTTGTTGGGGTGAGATCTAACAAAATTCAATGACTTTCTCACCAGAAAAAGTAGACATTTAAGTACTCTCAGATCAAGGCTATACCCTCCAAGCTGGGCTAGTACAATTGGGAGACAAGCCTCAGCCAGAAGTCCCTGATGAAATTTTACAAAAGGTAAGAGCAGATGTTTGGTAAGAGTCAAGACAGCTAACCCGGTAGTAGTAAAACTCCATTCAAGCACCAGGGCTTCAAATTTAAAGCAATACCTTTTAAAGAGGCATTTGAAGGAATGGGTAAAGCCTCTGATAACCACCTTTTTTTTTTTTTTTTTTTTTTTCGGTACACGGGCCTTTCACAGCTGTGGCCTCTCCCGTTGCGGAGCGCAGGCCCAGCGGCCACGGCTCACGGGCCCAGCCGCAACGCGGCACGCGGGACCTTCCCGGACCGGGGCACAAACCCGTGCCCCCTGCAATGGCAGGCAGACTCTCAACCACTGAGCCACCAGGGAAGCCCAACCACCTTTTTTAAATGTCAATTTATCTGACCTTGTCAATCCCTGTAACAGTCCAATCCCACCAATACAAACATCCGGGACTTGAGATCATCATTTTGTACAGGATTTGAGAGACATTAACCAAATAGTAGAGGACATACAACCAGTGGTGCCGAATTCTTATACTTTGCTTACAACTTTATCTGGAGATATTTGCTGGTTTACAGTTCTGGACTTAAAAGATCCCCTTTACTGCACGCCTCTAAGTCCTGAGTCCCAGGAAGTGTTTGCTTTTGAGTGGGATGATCCAGAAGCTAATATAAAATAACAATATTGTAGAATGGTACTACCCCAAGGATTTAAGAATGCCCCCAGTATCTTTGGGGAAGCCTTGGCCAAGGACATAAGGGATCACCAATTAAATGAGGAAGTCTTAATCTAATGTAGATGACACTAATTGCTAGTGAAACTAAGGAAGCCTCAGACCAAAATGCAATCCACACTTTCAACTTACTGGCACATCAAGGATATAAAGTCTCCAAGGGAAAAAGCACAAATTTCTCAACCAACTGTAAAATATTTAGGATTTGAGTTATCAAAAGGACAAAGAAACTTATTGCTGGATCAAAGGGAAGCATTAGCTAGGGTGACTATACCCACCACCAGGAGACAATTATGAGGATTCTTAAGAACGGCTGAGTTTTGTCATCCTTGGATCCCTAACTTTGGACTCATGGCCAAATGCCTGTATGAGGCTCTTAAAGAAATGACAATGAGCCATTAAGCTGAACTGTGGGGTGCTATAAGGTATTCCATACCATACAGATAATTGAAGTCTATTCTAGCAGACCTGACCTGACTGATCAGCCTTTAGAAATCCATATGTGGAAATGATTATGGATGGGGACAGCTTCATGGACCACGGTCTCTGAAAGACTGAGTATGCAATAGTAACTCATTAGGAAGTCCTACAAGCAGAAACCCTCCTCCAGGTATATCTGCCCAGAAGGCAGAGCTCATAGTCCTCCTGAGGGCGCTGTATCTTGGAGCTAAGAAAAGGTAAACATCTATATAGATTGTAATTATGTCTTCTCCGTCGAGCATTTACATGGGGCCATTGTGAGAAGAGGTCTGCTAACATTACGAATAAAAGATATTAAACATTCAAGAGGTGGTATTGGCCTTACTAGACTATTAACAGTGCCAGAAGTAGCCATAGTACATTGCCCAGGCCACCAAAAGACTGATAGCTATATATAGCTAAAGGAAATAATTTGGCTGATCAGGTCACAAAACAGGCACTCAGAACCAAAAACCCAGATCCTAAGGCCCTAGCACTCATTCTGAGTGTGAATCTATCTGTGTTTAAGCCTCGGGATTTAGAGATGGATCTAGAGAGAGCAAACAAATAGGGATTTCATGCTGACTCTTGAGACTTAGATGGTGATCAGTACCAAACAACCAGCTTATAATGAGCAAAGACTAGTGCTTATACCCAAGCATTTAATGGAAAGAATTATCAATATTACTCACCTACATCAAGGAACCCATTATGAGAGGCATGCAACCTATTACTGGCTACAAAAGTTTATGGTTGGCTCACAAAGGCAAAGAACCATGCAAAAGTTAATACGAAATTGCTTAATCACCAGAAACGATCATAAAACTGGGCCAACCCCAATAACAAAAGGGGTACAAGCCTGAGGGACAAAATTAGGAGATGATTACTAAATAGACTTTACTGTTATGCCAAGAGCCTTAGGAAATTAGGTATTTGATATCTGTAGACACCTTCACAGGGTGGGTCAAAAAATTTTCCATGCCAGACAGAGAAGATGTCTGAGGTACCAAAAGGCTTAATTTAAACATTATCCCTCCTTTTGGCTTGCCTCTTTCAATTAAAAGGAAAAATGGAGATGCCAAGGTAACTCAAGTGGTATCTGGGGCCCCTAGAATACAATGGAAGTTACATGCTTCATGGGGACCTCAGTCTATGGAGAAGACTGAAAAGATGAATCACCCAATAAGGACAGTAGTTAAACTATGTCAAGAAACCAACTTAACTGGGAATAAGGTCTTACCAGCTGGCCTGTTTAGGTTAAGGGTAGCCCCTAGACCAAGCTCCAATTGAGCTCTTATGAAATGTTATATGGGAGACCCTACCTTAGATCTACCATTGCAGTCTTAAATGATCATATGCCAAAGGAATTAGATACTATAAAATGTGTACTGTGTCTAGGAGTTTATCTGCTATATATAAATAGGTTTCTAGTTGGTTGATGTTTCCCACAGACATTCCCCTGATCTACATAAGCTCAGGGGATTGGGTCCTCCTCAAAACTTGGAAAAATCAACACCCTAAAAGTCAACGGCAAGCTAAGTGGAATGGACACTTCCCAAACAGGGTGCACTCTCCATAGACAGGAGGAAATAGGAGAACCCAACATCCTAACACCTGAGGGAAACCCACTACCGACCTCTTGGCCCCTAATTATACTTGTGAATCCTTAACTGACCTTAAATTACTTTTCAAAAAGAAACATAACAGCTAAGACTCTCCCCAGCTGGGAAGATAAGATGTAGAAATCTCAAAAGTAGACTGCTTCTGCCCAAGAGTCCAGACCAGGCCAATATAAACCCAAATTCAATGACTACATGTTTTTATGTATTCTGAAAGGAATGAGGTCTGTTTTTTGAAGAAATATTGGAATTTGGACTCCTAGTTCTGTGTATTTTAGGATTAATCTTATTCATAACATTTTGTACTTATTATCCTGTACATTTAAAAGGGCTTCCCCACTTGCATGATTGCCCAAGACTTAAGAGTTCAAGGTGGGACTCATATATTTACAAACAAGTGCCAAACAATTTCATTACTCATAAAAATTCACACCCCCTAATCAGCAGGAAGTAGCTAGAGTTGTCAGTGCCTTATTTCCTTCAGCATTGAGGAAATGTACAAAGTAAGGAGGGAATTGAAACAACACATAACATATGGGTCAACTTAAAGTGGTTTTGCTTCCTTAAAACACATTCTTGATTTCTCAAACCTGGACTTATTTTACAGACACAGCACTGAACATGTGCAAGACAGGAATCCTTGTCTCCAGGATTATCCCAGGACTGAGAATCTTCAGTCCATAGAACTTAGTAGAAAGGTCACCCCCAGAGCCCTTTACCTACAAATGGAGACTACCTTCAATAATGAAAATCAGGCTTCCAACAACATAAGTATCTTATAAGTACTGTTTCAAGACTAGCCAATCAGCTCCCAAGTTTGCAATTCTCTTAACCCCTTAAATTTCACCCCAAACCTGGATCAAGGAGACAGATTTGAGAGCCTTGCTTCCTGTCTCCTTGCTTGTCGACCTTGCAATAAAGCTCTTTATTTTCAAGAGCCAGTACCATAGTATTGGCTTTTATGAGCATAGGGCAGCGAGCCCTTGCTCATAACAAAAATATTACAAGTACTTCGATTAAAGTGCTAATGAGTGAAATGGAGGCATAGAGAAGGGAGTAATCTGTTTTACCTGTCCCAGGCATAAACAAGGTTCCCAGTTTTATAACTTTTGAAAGATGGGAAGAGTTTTAATCATGAAGTGCAGTGATTGGGGGATCAGTCTGAAGTACACTTACTAGAATGTTGGCTCTGTCATGACTGGCTGGGTGACTTTGGGCAGCTCGGTTAAGGATTTTATCAGCTTCCTCTTTATTTATGGGTACAGCAATAGAACTTGCGTTTCAGGTTTCAGCTCACATTAAGCACAATGTACGTATTAGAGTTACCAGCCACTAAGATGCGGAAGACTGCGGATAGAGCAGGTTTAGGGGATGAAAAACAAGGGTCTAACTTTGCACATACAGAGTATAAGATGTCTATTATATACTCTAGTTCATAAGTACAGAGTGAGATATATATGAATAGGTCCAGAAAATGTGGGATGAAAAGAAGAGTCCTGGGGCATTCCAATATTAAGAGATCAGGGAAAAGAATAATTAGTAAAAGAAGCTGAAAAGTAATATTCAATAAGATAGGGAGAAGTAAAAAAAAATTGATTTTAGAGAGTGAAAAAAAAATACCTAGGAGGATATTAATGTTAAAGAGGGCTTAGAATTGACAACAGATTTCTGCAATGTTATCTTTAACCTTGACATGAGCAATTTTATTGTAGTGGTGTGAGTGAAAGCCTAGTTGGAGTAATTCTAAAAGAAAAACAGTTATTATAAATCTTTTGAGTTTTGCTGGAAGGAAGAACAAAATGATGGGTTAATAATTGGCAAGAGAAAGAGGACCAAGAGTGTTTTATTTTTCTTTTTATCTCTTATTTTAAAAATGTTTTTAGGTAGGAAAAACAGCAACTTATATGCATTTTGATGAAATTAATTCAGTAGAGAGAAAAGTGATATTATGGAAAATGACTGGGCTGACAGACCAGGGGAGAGCATGGAAACTAATGCTCAAAGGAAAGGACTGACCTTAGATATAAGCACTGATAGTTTACATATAAGCATATGGGTACATATCAGGGGACAAGTTTTCCAAATATCTGTTCTGATTGATTCACCTATTTTGCTGCCAGCTTTTCATTAAGTATTCTAGGCTCCTTAAATACCAGAATCAGTATATAATTGAATCTCCAAATACAGGAATGGGCATCATACTGAGTTAGCAGATTATTCTCACAAAGTGAAACTGAATATATGGAAACCTGAACATATAACTCACTTATAAATGTATTCAGTGTTACATCTACCACAGTTCTCTAAGCCATTATGAGGTTTATCCATGGAGTCCTGTACTTTCATATACTTCAAGTCAAAGGGTTCTGACAAGTTTTCAGAAAACACTCAGGAAACAAAATGAGTAGCTCTAAGGGCAAGTACAGAAGCCAGAGCATGTTGGATAGCAAACAGTGGGCACTCGATAAATATTTGTCAAACAGGATTCTATTTGGGGGTTCTGCTTTGACGTTCCAGGCTCTGGTGTCAGGTTCATAATGTCAGCAAATGTAAAACTGAAATACTTCATTTTGCTGACGAGACTAGTAACTGCAACTCTAACGCAGCCAAATACCACCTAATGTGCATTAGCTTTTATGGTAAGCATAATAATTACCCTACAGGTGTCCAATTTCTAATCCCAGAACCTGTGAATATCTTATTGTATATGGTGGAAGAGACTTTGCAAGTATGATTATGGTTAAGGATTATGAGAAAAGGTTCATAATTATTCGTGTGGGTCTGTTGTAATCACACTGAGAGAGCTAGGAGGGTCACGGTCAGAGGACATGTGATGACACAGCAGAGGTAGGAGTGTTGTGGCTACAAACCAAGAAATAAAGTGTGTTTATCATTACTGTTTGCAGTGATAGTAGCCCTGATCAAGGCAGAGGCAGAGATAGTTTATTCTATGCTGTGACACATCAGTTTTAAAGATTATAGAATAGGGGGGAAATGTAGTTCTTCTGTGATAAAATGAAATCATTGATAGAATTCAGTGATGATCATTTGTAGGAAATATAAGAAAATTTGAAATTAAAAACTCAAGTGCATAGAGTTAAGTCTAATTTAATGCAGAATCACTGGAGAATCACAATTTCACATGAAAAATAAGGAAAATGATAAATTCAGGGAAATTTAGTTTAAAATTATGAAAATCAAGAACCATTGTTAAATATATCACTGTATAATTAGAATCAGTTAAAAATGACAGTTAAGCCTCTTGATTTGTTTTCTGGACTGAATTCTGGACTGAAAAGAAAATTCCTCCCCCCTCCCTTTTTTTTTTTTTTAAACCACAGAACTTTATTGTCTCATAGTTTGGGGGGGCTATAAATTGTCAGCAGGGCCATGCTCTCCCTGAAACCTGAAGGGGAGAATTTCTTGCCTTTTCCTAGCTTTTGGTGGTAGCCATCAATCCTTGGCATTCTTTGGCTTGCAGCTGCATTACTCCAGTCTGTGCTTCTGTTGTCACATGGCCATCATCCCTCTTAGGTGTGTCTCTTATAGGGACACCAGTTATATTGGATTAAGGGTCCACCTTACTCCAGTATGACCTCATCTTAACTAGTTACATCTGCAATGACCATATTTCCAAATAAGGTCTCTTTTTCAGGTACTGGGGGCTAGGACTTCAACATATCTTTTTGGGGGGAACTCAATTCAACACATAACACCATCCAATGAGAAAAAGAATAGTCTCTTCAACAAAAGGCATTAGGACAACTGGATATCAACATGCAAAGGAACAAAGATTTTAATGTAATTTTATACATTATGCTTTTAATGTAATTTTATAAACTGTAAATGAATAGGAATGTTTATTGTAGGAGGATTTTAATACAGGACCAAATTGACAGTTAGTATATGAATAGTGCTTAGTATAGGTAATCAGTCATAAGAGCAATATTTCCCAGTTCTTAGGATTGTGTATGTCATGAATATTCTTGTTCCATACATGTACTCACAGAAGAGAAAACCTTCTCTTACCGAGGCAAATTGACTTCTCAAAGTGACTTCCATTTCTGCCTTTTCATACAGGAAACAATAGAGCCTCATTACCATTTTAGAATTTATTCTGTAAGCACATTTCTCTGTCAGTTTCTTAAGAGCTTAACTGCACTCAGCTTTCACTGGCTCTTTGAAGTTGGTAAGAATGTAAACAATGTCAAAAATGAGATACAGTTTTTATATAATTAATCCATTTTCAACTGCTTATTATGCTTCATATCAGAAGTACAATTGCTTAGGAGAAGCAGAGCATAGATTTATTTAGATTTTCATTTAAACCAAAAAGCGTTGTACATTAACAATGACAATATCATTTATTAGAATCAAAAGGTGACAGTGTTTTCCAAAGATTTTTATTCTCATAAAATAGTTAAAATCTCATTATCAAAAGCTACATGAGGGAAATGACATTTAAATACCATTTTTAATAGAGGGGAACATCCTCAACTTGATAAAGAATGTCTTCAAAAAAGTTAACATCCTATGTAATGCCAAGAAACTCAAAATTTCCCTCTCTATGATCAGGAATAAGACAAGGAAGGCTCCTCTCACTGCTCCTATTCAATATGGTACTGTAAGTCCCTGCTGATGCTATGAGACAGGAAAAGGAAATAAAATGTGTGCAGATTAGGATGGAAGAAATGAAACTGTCTTTGTTTGCAGATGACATAACTGTCTGTGTAGGAAATCTCAAATGCACACCGCAAAGCAAGGAAACCCTGATTCAAAAGTTGGTTATTTTTGCCTCATTTTATGCCCACTCCACACAGATTTCTCAATTTGCTGACAATGTAAGTATTGAGAACATGAATTTTTAAGGCAAATGCCACCAGACATTTTTCTATGGAGCACTAGGCAGAGTTGTCCAGGAATCCAGTTTCTTCATTATTTCTCAATGCACATTTTCCAGTTTTGTACTGTTCTAGTTACATTGAAATGGCTTTGATTTTCTCTTTCTAGGTCAGGACAGTTTTAAAATTTTGCTCTCATGAAAGAAAATGGAAGATGTATTCTATCTTTTTTTATTCCCAAGGTTGAATCATACTAAAATGGAAAATTTTCTCACTCTCTGCAACTTTACAAGTGAGATATAGGTACTTTTTGGAATCAAAGAAATGAGAGAACTATTGAAAGAATTATCATAAAGGTTCCCTTTAAGTTTTATCTGGCAGAGCCCAGGCCACAGTGCATGTAGAACAATAATTATCTTCCCTTGAAGAATAGGGCTACTATTGAAGGACAGCAGTGCCAAATCCTCATGGAGTTTTACAGAAATAATATAGCATAGGAACATGAGGATTAAAAATATGCTGACGTCTCCCATTCCTGCTCTGTCAACAAATTTAAGATGTAATGAGAAAGAAAGGCATGAACGAGTCTAAAATATTATACAGAGGTTTGAGGGAAATTTAGAGAATAAGGTCATGGAAACCAAAGGAAAAACTAATTTCTGCAAAGAATGAAAGTTTTGTAAGTAAGCTTAAATCAAGGAGAAATATGCTTAAAGGAGATCATAGACTTGGTCGTTGATAAGGCTTAGGTGACAGAATGAAGGGAGATTTCACCAAGGTAAAGGTCAAGAATTGAAGAGTATCATTTAGCATGGATTTTGAACACATGTGCTCTTCTCTGATTTCTCCTAAAACTTGAAATGCCTGTAATGAAATTTTTAAATGTATGAACCCATAAGTATATAGAATAGTAAAGATGACAGCAGGTGAGAAGTATCACATGTGTTCTGGAGATGGAAAGCAGAACAATAAGGGGTAAATGATTTATTGAACAGATAAAGCTAAGAGTTAAGTGCCTGCGGGGGAGGGTTGCAAGAAGAAGCAAGCTGTATTACAGGAGCCATCGCTGAACATTTCCTGTCCTGGAGACATACAGAACCTCAGTGAAGTAGGTGTAATGGTTTCTAATAGTCTATTGAAGGAGGAGTTGGGTTGTCCAAGATCCTCCCCAAACCAACAGACATCTGAATAGCCCTTCTTGACAAGGCAATGGATGAATGTTCATTCTCAGAAAAAAATAATGAGTCAAAGTGATCCCAGTCTCAGGAAAATGAGGGATAGCTGAGGGTGAGGGTGAAACAGTTTCCTGACTTTCAAGGAAGTAAATGAAACTTCGCATTAAATTGTATAGTTGTTCCCATCCTGTTTCTCTAATCGGTTACCTCTGTGAAAGGAGACAGATGTGTAGCACCAAGCAAGAGATTTGGAAGTTCATCTTTGTATAAATGAACTGCCTTAAAAAGACTCAGCAAAAAAGCAAAAACAGCAGGCAGTAACCGCAGCAAAAAAAAAAAAACTATAGACATAGCAACTTGAGATTCCACAATAAAACTTTATTATTAGAGAAATCCATCATCCAACAAGCCCACTTCTCCACGCATACACGGGAACACACACAGAGCCTCAAAAAGCTTTTTAATGTCTCTAAATTATGATCCAAAAGCCAAATATCAATAGACATTTCATGAAAGCCTATAACATAATAAAGTTGAGACAATCTCCCAGAAAGTAGGAAAAAGGGCAGAGATTAGAAAATAGAAAAGCAAAATGAAATATTACAGTAGGGGTTGCAAGTTCAACTAATGTGTGTTTTAGGAAGAGTGAACAGAAAAATGGAGGAGTATTTTGAAATTTCCAAAATAATGAATATATGTGTCCAGAATAAAAGATCCCACCAACTGTCCATCATCACAAGTGAAAAGAAAAGGATTGTGTTAGAAACTATTATTCTAAAATTTCAGAACAGAGGGACTTTTTTTAAATCTTAAAAGTAGCAAAAGGAAAAAAACCCCAAAAAAGTAGATTTCATATAATGGAATAGAAATAAGGTTGTCATTAGCCTACTCAAGAGTATTACTGAGGCAGAATACAATAGTTCATGCCTTCAGAGGCTGAGAAGAATTGATTACCAATCTATAACTCTATATCCAAATGTCCGCAAAGGTTAGGAAGACAACATATTTTTCTCACATGCAAGATTTACAAAATCTTACTTCCCACGTAAACTTCCTCAAACTACTATGGGGTAAGCAGCTTACTAAAGGAAGAATAAGTCATAGATGATGAAAACATAAGACTCAGGCAACTGGGAGCTGAGCCCTGGAGAGAGGTACAGGACAGCAGGCAGAGGCGGTGAAGGGAGGTTGTTGGTTTCATGGCTGTGCAGTTGGCTAGAGGTCACCCAGGGTGGACTGGAGTAGCTTCAAACGAAGGATAGGAAACAGATTATTTGATTACTTCAACTGTGATGAGAAGGACTTTTGCAGTTTCTTTCAATATATTGGGAGAATGAATGAAGGTAGGGCAGAATTACACAGCTATATTTTCATAAGATGGTAGGAAATACATAGATAATTCATGAGAGACATAATAATAGCAGTATAAGCATATTATTTAGCAACATAGAGGAGACTATCGGAAGAAACCAATAAATAATTGAAATGAGTTTGCCTCTGTGCACAGTTTGCCCCACTAGTCTGGAGCTTGGAGCAGGCTAGCTAGCGGTTTGGGTTTTAATTATTAGTGTTATTAACTTGTTAGGGTCATTTGATTTTAGAGCATGTATTACATTGATAAAATCATAATTCATTATTTTAAAAGTTATAAGAAAGTAATGTCTATTGTCATAAATTGCTTTGATAAGATACCTTAATAACTTACTAGTTAAGGAAGGACAGAGTAACTGGAAATACGGAGCAATGTTAAGAGTTGACTTTAAAATGCAGATATTTTGGTTTCAGGATGGAGTAGATGAAAATACATTTGTGTCTTTAAAGTAAAAATTTCAGTGGATTAGAATTTGAATTTCAATCAATGATTTGAATAAAATAAGACATAAATAATGGAGCTAGTTTCTGGAGAAGAGGGAAGAAAATGGGCTCAAAAGTCATGGGTACAGGAGTTACACCCTATAATAGTAACAGCCTTCATTAATGTTTATTTTGTGCTAGTCATAAAATATTTCATTTTATCATCACAATAACTTTACGATCTAGTCATTATGAATCCCATTTTACAACATGAAACCTGAGTCTCAGAGGTTAAGAACAAGGTAGAACAAGGACTTGAACAGTCTCAATCCCAAGTCTGGGAAGCTAAGCTTTTCAAGCCTCGATTTCATCTGTAAAATGTGGGGAATAGCAGTACCTCCTTTACTGGGTTATTTTAAAGATGATTAAAATATGTAAAGTGCCCAGTGCCACAGCTGAGTGACAGTGAACGTTCAGTATTAGCTCTCCTCATCATTTTTATCATTGCCATCAATATCCCAATGTATTTGCAAATTGACAATTACAAAGAACCTTAGTCTGGTGAATTAGAAGTGAACTTGTAGCTACATTCACATTATATTACATGGCTAAAGTAACATTTTCAGGATCATACCAGAGATAAATTTCAAGTAAGCTTCTGTTCAGTAAAGACACAAAAAGGAAACAAGTACATGCAAACGTTTTCAAGTCAGACATTTTAAGACATTTAAGCAATCACAACTAATCTGATACCTTTGCCAAAAAACACAAAAAATTTTATATAAAACCCATGAATAAGTGAGAAGATGGATTTCCAAAATATTGGCCAGTTACAACTGAAAATTAATATATGCGTTTAGCATGAATACTTAAAATGATGTGGGTATACATGTTGCAGTTGGGTATATAACATACAGAAAATGATGCAGTAAGTTAGCATACCAGTATTACTGTCATATGCTCATTGGCCTGTGAGTGGCCTCAGTACCTCAGTACCTCTGAAATCATATCATGGCTCCTCTTTTTAATTCCATCATATGTGTTTAATCACCCTTCACTTCTTAAATTCTTACTTATGTGTCAATGTCATAAAGAATGAGCCTACACAATATCCCAAACAATAAAGCTATGTAAAACATTAGTACATTACTAATAAGTTACATGATGTGTACCGACAACGCCTGCTTTGTCTCCAATTCATTTGTTATGTAAATTGCATCCACTTCTACTGATGAATCAACAGCTTTTCAGCGCTACAGTGGAAAACACAGGCTAAATCATAACTACTTGGCTGCAGAAAATAAAGCTGTCAAGGCCAAAATTATTTTGTGAAGTAAATTAAGTTTTCTTTAATTGCAAATACAAATTATATTAGTTATATTATTATAATACAGTATTTGCTGCTGGCTTATCAGTGCATTTAAGTATTTAAGAAGGATTCTTTACAAATTCTTTCTCTCTCCTAGACAATAGGTTGCATTAGCTACTCAGTAAAAGAACATGCCATCAGCTTCACTTTTAATAAATGGTTTTAGTTTCTTTAATACACATTAACTTGTGCCAGTGTTATAAAAATTAATACCAGAGAGTCACATTTGGAATGCAAATACTGGCATTTATCAGGCAATGACCCTTGGCTTAATACTTATAGCCTCAAAAGAAAACTAAAAACATGTATAAACCATCTGGTCCAACAACAGGTGTAGCTAGAAATTAGGAGTTGCTATTCTACCTGTGCAGGAAGAGCCTGTCTTACTGAGCTGAGGTCACTAGTCTGTCTGGCAACATAAAATCAGTAACCTCAGGGGAAGTTAGAACCAACTCAACATGGTGCTTCCTATGGAAAAGAGTCTGAGCTGGAACATCCGATGGCTCTGTGTCAGCTTTTCACTTTACTAAATTACACATTATTCCTTTCCTCTAACATGCTGAAGGAAATGAAAGACATGTAGAGTTGTCAGACATCTGGGACTCGGCCATTCATTAGGCAAGAAGTGTTACATCACATCAGTGATTTTGCCTGCCTGAAATGACCTGCAGCCTGCAATCACCGAGGAGGGTACCACCTATCCCTGTCCTGCACCATTTAACACGAGGCCAGGTTTCATTGCTATGACTATTGACTCCTACACTCAGGACTTTCTGAGTGTGTGTGTGTGTGTGTGTGTTCAGTTTTAGAAATCCTAAATTTTAGTAGAGATGTTCCAGCTGTAACTAAAAATATAGTTTTGGAGCACAGATGAGTGATCAGGTTTAAAAATGTAGATTTTGTATTTTATTAACCCTTCTATTGACCGAACACAGCCTGTTTACTCTTAACTGAAATCTGTCAAGAAAAGATGTGTAAATTTTGTATGGAGCAGCAAATACATGACAGGGCTCAAGATTTACTTTACTTTTTGAAAATCAAAGTACTTTGGAAAAACTATAAAGTGAAAGAATACATACCTTCTCTTTAGAAATAGAAACAAGTTGAAAGAGAAGTAAAAAGGGAAACATGAAAAAGGAGGGAGGATATAAATGATGTACATGTTCTCTGCTTATCCAGGATAGGATGCATCTTTTAGTTTGCATTCTCTGAACATTAGAAATACCCATTTTTAATATAAGCACATAGTTATATTCCGCTTTCAATTACTCTTTTTTTTTTTTTTTTTGGTTTGTATCACTCTTGCTATATATAAAAACAGAAATTGATTATATTTTAAAGAAGAAAAATATTTCAATCCTCATTGTTTATATGTATGAATGTTTTTAATTATTACTAAAAAATCATCAAAATTATATATATTTTTGTGTTTGTTTTGTTTTTGTTTTTTGTGGTACGCAGGCCTCTCACTGTTGTGGCCTCTCCCGTTGCGGAGCACAGGCTCCGGACGCGCAGGCTCAGCGGCCATGGCTCACGGGCCCAGCCGCTCCGCGGCATGTGGGATCTTCCTGGACCGGGGCACGAACCCGTGTCCCCTGCATCGGCAGGCGGACTCTCAACCACTGCGCCACCAGGGAAGCCCCAAAATTATATATTTAATACCATACTCTAGACAGGGCCCCAAAATTCAATCATGGGAAGAAGAAACCCATTACTTTCAGTAAAACTGTTGCTTGAGGAGGTGGCACTAGACTATCCATGAAGAGGTGAGGTTTGAAGGTAAGAAGCTTCCTTTACCACACTTGTCCCAAAGGGAAAGCTTTAAGGAAACTACAGGAAAAAAGTGAAATAGCAGAATGTTGCGCACATTATGTCAAGAAAATGAATACATTATCCAGGAAGTCAGCTGTGATAAAGTACTAAGATTTGGAGTCTAAATAGACATTTAACTGCAGAAATCAAATGTGTTTGTATGGAAAAGTGGTCAAAGTTCAACCCATATACCTTGGGGTAATCAAGAAATAAGTCATTATGATCAAGCTTGCCCTCATGATTTATTAAGATTTCTATAGCATAACAAGGCCTATTAAAGTAGTTTTAAACCAGGAGTGCTGTATGTAAAAGGAGTATTCCTATATAAGTTGTTTGTTATAATAATTAGTACTTCAAGGAAAGGAAGAGATACACTTTGGTTAGATAGTTTAGCAATCTAAGTTTAACATAAAATATATAACTATGCTTTATAAGAAGTTTATGAATGAGTATAAACCAGCAAATGAGTTTTCAATTTAATCAGATACATGAGATAACTCAGGAAAGGAAAAAGTAGAAAAAAATGTTAAATTTCTCATTGCAATGAAAGCAAAAATAAGGAAAAAAATCAAATTAATTGTTCATCTTATGACATTTTTAAAAATTGAAGTATCAGCAAATTCTTTAAGTTTTTATTGTTTCCAAGTCTACTCTGATTTTCCTTATGGTAAATGATATGAGTAGAAATTCTCTAGGAGGCTTCCCTGGTGGTGCAGTGGTAAGAATCCACCTGCCAATGCAGGGGACACAGGTTCAAGCCCTGGTCCGGGAAGATCCCACATGCCACGGAGCAACTGATCCTGTGTGCCAAAACTACTGAGCCTGCTCTCTAGAGCCCACAAGCCACAACTACTGAGCCCGTGTGCCACAACTACTGAAGCCCGTGCGCCCAGAGCCTGTGCTGCACGAGAGAAGCCACCACAGTGAGAAGCCTGCACACCGCAACAAAGAGTAGCCCCAGCTTGCCCCAACTAGAGAAAGCCTGTGAGCGGCAATGAAGACCCAATGCAGCCAAAAATAAATAAATAAATTAAATAAATAAATAAATTTATTTTTAAAAAAAGAAAGAAATCCTCTAGGAGTGTTGGTTGACATTTCCTATTACCACAGCTATAAATTTTCTATATAAACACTTGAATAGTCTTTCAAAATTGATGTTCTGGAATACCAAGGGAACAATGGTCTTGAGATTGTCTGAGGAATAATGTTAAAGACCGCATTTAAAATAGAAAATTTATGGATTTTCAATTTATAATTTAGAGTTGAAATTAAGATTTATTATTTGTTGATGGGTAATATGAAAATAACTTAGTTCCAACCTGAAGAGTACATAGTGTTTAAACAAAATAACAGCATGTAGATGGAACTTGTCATTCCAGTGGATGACTCAGTGAAAACTGTTCATAAAGTAAATTGGAATCTAAATAGGTAGTCCTAGCATAGATTATTTATTATTGAGAAAATGGCTGTCAATTACTATGCAAGGCATACATAGGCTTCATCCATTTGCAGAGATATTGTACTGAAAGCAAGAGCGTCACTTGCTCCCTCAGTTTTAAGGTAACACAAACAACATTTCAGCAGAGGTGTAGGCTGGATCAATTAAAGAGATACTATTCATACACTCCACCATTCCTCAGAAATCTTCTGGTGTTTAGCAAAACGAACAACAGCATCTATACTTACTAGAAAGTTTCTGAAATTCAACACAATCATTGGTTTTCTTCCTTAAAGCTTCATATGACTACAAAAGAGAATGCTATGTTTCTCCTTTTCATGCCAGTATTTTCCACTTAAATTTGTTGGTCTCTTTTACTATCAGGGATACATATTTAAAGAAAGGACAGAGAAAAAAGAACAGTGAAATACTTTGGCACATTTAACATCCTACACCTACACAAGGTAATATTGTTCATTCTCAGTCAAGAACCCTTGTCCTTTAAAATAAATACACAACAATATAACACCACAAACATCAGATGAAAAACTTAATAGAGCTTAGAGGCTTTTAATTTCAGTAAAAACATATGATTTCTTTTGAAAGACTATGTTGATAGTTATTCTCATAGCACTTCCTGCTGTCTCACTGTGTAATTTAGCACAAGTCTTCCTAATCCCTCATTTCCACATAAGTAAAATACAAAACTTTATTTAAAGATGTGAAAAAAATCCTTTGATGCAAAACAATGCTTGTTGAAGTAATAACTTGCTAAAATCATGTAGATATTTTGAGGGATCTCTATAAAGTTGTAGAGAGCACTGAAGTCTAAAAGAAAATTGTAGAATGTTCATGTTTTTAAGGCATGGTGACTATGTTTAAAACTATAATCTTATGTTTTGTTTTAACAGAAAAATATCAACTTGAATAATCCTCATACTGTCTATAAAATTGGGTAAAAATCAGCCTGACTTGCTAACAATGCATACATCTTCTTGACTGTCCTATGATTAAATGAGACAACCAAGAATTCAGTAAAAGATTTAAATACTCTAAATTTAGTGCTAAAATATAGAATATAATGCTCATTGCTAGGCTATTTTCTCTCCCTCATCTTCAACTTATTTTTTTTCTCTATCTTCCTCTCTTCTGTATATGTATAGCATTCTTTCTGAACCTAACACAACACTCACCTCTAGGAATTCTTCCTTTAATCATGAGACACTTTCTAAATACCTCAAGCATTTATGAATTTCATAGCATATTATCACATGATATACTCTGTAGTATATTGATAGATATATACATATTCACATGCCTATATGTATATTAATATGGACATCTAGATCTATATCCAGACATATATATACACATACACTCTCCAAAAAGGCTTATAAGGTACCATATTATCTCCTAATTACTATTCTAGAATATGCACAAATGGATACATACAAAGACACAACTTAAACAGTGAATTGACTATGTGATTATTTACTTATTCTTCATTTCTAACAAAGTGACAGAACGGATATAAAAAGAAGTGATAGAAATAATCTGTTTTTATTAACCATAAACACATCACCAAACTGAGAATAAACTAAGAGGAAATGGGCTTAAGCTACAACAAAAAAGTTTGTTTGCTATTAATAACAATTCTATTTAGAATAAATCATATTTATGAAAAAAATCTATACAATGCATGATCAGGCAGATAATTTTCTCTGTATAGTTAATTTATTATACATTACAGCCTGCAAAATTTATACATGTTGAAAAATGGAAATACCTATAAAAAGATTGATATAAGGCAACAACTAGAAAAAAGTAATAAATATAGTAGATATTAATGCAACTATATCAATAATCTAATTGGTGAATTTAGACCATTTATGTTCAAATTCAACAATGTAAAAAATACTTATGTACCACAACAAAGTGAGATTTCTCCAAATTATGCAAGTCTGGCTCAACATTCAAAAATCAGTATTGTAATCTATCACACCAACAAGCTAAAAAAGGAAAATCACACAATCATATCAATAGATCAAGAAAAGGCCATTTGACAAAAGCCAACACCCAGTTATGATGAAAACAGTAAAGTATGAATAGACTGGAAACTTTCTAACTTAATGAAGAATATTTACAAAAATCCTACAGCTAACGTCACATTTAATCATTAGAAACTTGAAGTTTTCCCACTAAGATCGGTTACAAAACAAGAATGTCCCCTCTCACCACTTCTTTTCAACATTGTCGTAGATGTTCTAGCAAATAAGAAAAAGAAGCAAAAATTAGGCAGATTTGGAAGAAGAAATAAAACTGTGTTCACAGACATGATTATCCACATAGAAAATCTCAAAGAATCGGGGGGAAAATAAGACTCCTGGAACTAAAAAGTGATTATAGCAAAGTTGAAGGATATAAGATAAATATACAAAAATCAATCACTTTCCTGTATACCAGCAATGAAAAAGTGAAATTTGAAATTACAAACACAATACCATTTACATTAGCACTCCCCCAAATGAAGTACTTACATATAAATCTAAAAAAATATGTACAAGATCTATATGAGGAAAACTGCAAAACTCTGATGAACAAAATCAGAGAAGAACTAAATGAATGGAGAGCCATTCCATGTCCCTGGACAGGACACCTCAATATTGTCTGGATGTCAGTTCTTCCCAACTTGATGCAATCCCAGTCAAAATCCCAGCAAGTTATTTTATGGGTATCGACAAGCTAATTTTAAAGAATGTATATGGAGAGGCAAAAGACCCAGAAGAGCCAACATGATATTGAAGGAGAAGAACAATGTTGGAAGATAGACACTACCTAACTTCAAGACTTACTATAAGTAAAAAAGAGTATGGAGTTGGTGAAAAAATAGACAAACAGATCAGTGGAACAGAACAGATATTACAAAAATAGACCCACATAAGTATAGTCCACTGATCTTTAATAAAAGAGCAAAGGCAATACAATGGAACAAAGATAGTTTTTTCAACAAATGGTGCTGGAGCAACTGGACATGAACATGAAAAAAAAAAAATCTGGACCCAGGCTTTACACCCTTCATAAAAATTAACTCAAAATTGATCACAGACCTAAATGTAAAACAAAAAACTGTAAAACTCCTAGAAGATAACGTAGGAGAACACTTAGATGACATTGGATATGATGATAACTCCTTAGGTACAACACCAAAGACACAATCCATGAAAGAAAGAATTGACAAGGTTGAATGCATTAAAGGTAAAAGTTTTTGCTCTACAAAAGGCATTGTCAAAAAAAAAAAAAGGCATTGTCAAGAGAAGGAAAAGACAAGCCACAGACTGGATGAAAGTATTTGCAAAGATATATCTGATAAAGGAGAGTTATGCAAAATATACAACAAACACTTAAAACTCAGCAATAAGAAAAAAAACGTGACTTCAAAATGGGTCAGAGATCTTAACAGATATTTCAACAAAGAAGATGACAAAATAATAAAGACAGATGGCAAATAATCAGATGAAAATTTGCTTCACCTAATACTTTGTCAGGAAAATAAAAATTAGGACCACAATGACATACCATTATACCTATTAGAATGACCAAAATGCAGAATATTGGCAACACTAAATGCTAATGAGGATGGGGAGAAACAGAAATTTCATTCATTGCTGGTAGAAATCCAAAATGGTACAGACACTGTGGAAGAGAGTTTTGGATTTCTTACCAAACTAAAATACCCTTAACATAAAATCCAGTGATCATACTCCTTGATATTTACCCAAACGAGCTAAGCTGAACATTTAAATTCACACAAAAACCTACATATGCATGTTTATAGCAGCAGTCTTACTCATAATTGCCAACACATGAAGCAACCAAGACAACCTTCAGTAGGTGAATGCATAAATACATTGTGATACATCCTAGCAGTAGAATAATATTCAGCACTAAGAACAAATGACCTATCAAGCCATGAAAAGACATGGAGAAAACTCAAATTGATATTATTAAGTAAAATATTATTATATGTAAAGGCTACCTACTGTGTGATTCCAACTATATAACATTCTGGAAAAGGCAAAACTATGGAGATAATAAAGACATTAGTGGTTGCCAGAGATTAGTGGTAGGAGAGTAAATAGGCAGAACACAGAGGATTACACATTTATCCAAACTCAAAGAATGTACAACACCAGGAGCGAAACCTAATGTAAACTATGGACTTTGGGTGATAACGATGTGTCATATAAATTTTAACAGATGTGTTGCTGTGGTGTGGGATGCTGATAATGGGGAGTCTATGCATGTGTACAAGCATGGACTGAATGGGCAATCTCTGTACCTACCAACATTTTTTGTGAACCTAAAACTTTTCTAAAAAATAAAGTCTATAAAAAAGATTCACATACTTCAAATACTTTTCTTGAGACTGTCAGTATTTCAGTGGGAGAATCTTTCATCTAATGATCCTTATTGGTAGGATACATTTTCACTGGAATAGATCTGACTTAGATGTCACCACATAAGTACCAAGGATAGGACAGAAAAGTACATTGTCTTAAAAGTTACATCATAATTTTTAGTATATAAGTATTTGTTTCCATGCACCCAATTTCTTGTTCATATAAAAGTCAAACAGTTGAAGGAAACTATCATGAAGCAATTTTCAAAAATCAGAGGTCGAGTAAGAAATGATGCAGCTCAAGTAAAATTAACACACTTTCCCTTTTTAAAACTCTTCTACACATGGTCGTTTTGTTGTCCAATATCAAAGAAGCACTCCATGATCAAGGAATATAGTTAATAAAGTTATAAATTTACACTTTTTTAGTACCTGTACTTTTAAAGATTCTAGTCAATTCAATATTTCCATTCATTCTGAAGTGATCATTTGATGGCCACATATAGGTAACCAAATCCATACAGGAAATGAATAAGGAAGGAAATTTAATGTTGATGGTTTTATTTTCCTGCCATTTCTTCCCCTATAAAGTCCTACTTTTCCTCGTTGTTAGAATTAAGTTGCTTTTCATTTCAAGTGAGAAACATTGACTTTGGCTCTGTAGAATAAAGGAATTCTTTTGAAAGCATACAGTGGTAGAAAACAAGAAACCATTGAACCAGAAAGACTTGAAAATGTCAGCAAACTTGGAATCTTAAAGGACATTAACAGCAAGAGTTCACCTATGTTTCTCTAGGACATTGCAATTAACGTACCTTGATGCAAAGCATTTCAGTTCAAATCGCAAATTTCTGAGAGAGCAAAGCTGATTGGCCCTGTGTGAATCTGGCAAACCACTCATATATGGACAGCATGCCTTTGAGTAAATATAGCCTCTGGGTACTCATATCTATGTATTGAATGATTGGGATCATTATAAGAGAGGAGATAATTATGGTAAATCAAGTAAAGGACTAATTGGTGCTTAAGTGGAATAACTTTTTCACACTTACTTTATTATAATTTAAGTGAACCTAGATAACTAAATTAATGGTAAGAAATAAAAGCAATAAGTAAAACTAGCAGGAAATTTCAACCCTTCATTCCATCTAAAGCATTTACTGCTCTAAAGTAAGCATACTTTAAAAAATTAATTATATGAACACGTTTAATACTATATTTGCCAAAGACAAAAACCGACAAAACAAAAAATTTTATGTGAAAATATGTATATATTATGGGCATTACAATTTGCCTAGTAAGCATCCATCTTTTCTCCTTCCTATCTGAATGTCTATTTTGTTGTGTTCACACTCTCCTTTATTTAACCCATATTCACCATGAGAAGTTGACATGATCCCCCAACACTGTGAGGCTGAGTGACAAGCCTAAGGATATCTGCACCTTTCTTTTTTTTTTTTTTTTTTTTTTTTTTTACTAGTGATCAGTTTAGAATTGGCATATATCAAAATTCAGATCCCTGGTAAGTCTTCAGGAAAGTTTTCTCAGCTTTCCTGAGAGTAACATGATGATGTTAAATCTGAATTATCACTGTCACCTTACTACATGGAAAAAAAAGCCAAGGGGACTACAGGGAAATGGACCAAGGATTACCTACTTTAGGGAGTCCACCATCCCTCAGATGACCACTTATGTAAGCCAACATATTTCCTTTCTGCTTAATTGTTTTTGACTTGGGTATTCAGTTACTTTCTGATGACACACATCTGACATACCTTTTCTCTTTACAGATTATTTGGATAAAATATCTGTATAAAGTCATGGAGGCCATGCAAAGTTATTCTCTTAGTAACAAGTATAAATATTTCTTTTTAGGGAAAGAACCATTTTTGTTGAAAACAGCTTTTGGATTCATGTGGTAAAACGGAGTGACTGTAATTACCAAGGAGTGAGAGAAGGGAGCAAGCCTGAGGGCTGCACGGAGAAACAGGTGAGAGTGTGGTCCAGCCCTGGGAGCCTGAAGGTTCCAGGGAGCAGTTTCCCCATGTATTTTGTGCACTAAATGATATGACACCTCCTGACAATCCCACAGACTTTGGCAATAAAAAAAGAAAAGGTAAATGCAATATGTTTAGTTATGTTAAAATCCTGTGGCATCATCAGAAAATCCACAAACAACAAATGCTGGAGAGGGTATGGAGAAAAGGGAACCCTCTTGCACTGTTGGTGGGAATGTAAATTGATACAACCACTATGGAGAACAGTATGGAGGTTCCTTAAAAAACTAAAAATAGAATTACCATGTGACCCAGCAATCCCACTACTGGGCATATACCCTGAGAAAACCATAATTCAAAAAGAGTCATGTACCCAGTGTTCATTGCAGCTCTATTTACAATAGCCAGGACATGGAAGCAACCTAAGTGTCCATCGATGGATCAATGCATAAAGAAGATGTAGCACATATGTACAATGGAATATTATTCAGCCATAAAAAGGAATGAAATTGAGTTATTTGTAGTGAGGTGGGTGGACCTAGAGTCTGTCATACAGAGTGAAGTAAGTCAGAAAGAGAAAGACAAATACCATATGCTAACACATATATAAAATCTAAGAAAAAAATTAAAATATCATGAAGAACCTAGGGGTAAGACAGGAATAAAGACCCAGACCTACTAGAGAATGGACTTGAGGATATGGGGAGGGGGAAGGGTAAGCTGTGACAAAGTGAGAGAGTGGCATGGACATATATACACTACCAAACATAAAATAGATACCTAGTGGGAAGCAGCTGCATAGCACAGGGAGATCAGCTCGGTGCTTTGTGACCACCTAGAGGGGTGGGATAGGGTGGGAGGGAGGAAGATGCAAGAGGGAAGAGATATGGGGACATATGTATATGTATAACTGATTCACTGTGTTATAAAGCGGAAACTAACACACCATTGTAAAGCAATTATACTCCAATAAAGATTTTTTTTAAAAATTTCATTTGGTAATGGAGAGGCGATGGTAAGAATTATATAGTCTATGCAGCATTGTAATACTTCCAAATATAAGCAAGCCCTTAAGTCACACTCCTTGTGTGACCTTAAATAAGTAATTTCACCTCTTAGCTGGTTTCCCAATCTAGAAAGTGGGAGAACAACCTCTCTCTCACTGCTTAATAGAAAAGTAAATTAGATCATCTGTGTAAAGGCCCTAACATATGAAAGATACTTAAGACAAATGAGGTCCCCTTCCATTTCATAGACTTAAACCCCAGATTATCCATTCCTGTACAGGGTGTCAACATCTAGTTATTATAATCTTCAGAGTTGTTTGATAAGTACTTGCAGGATTCAGGTAATATATGAACAACTGTGTGCTCCAGTGCTCGCCGCTGCTGGGAGACTGTGGCACTGGAGCCAGACAACAAAAGAGGGCAGAAGCGGGAGTCCATTTACAGCACTGGAAAGAAGGCCGATTAAATTTAGGATTTTCATTAATAGTTCATCTTGATAAATGCAGAATTATGTGAAATTTTCAGTGTCTAGAATTACCAGAATGGTTATAGTTTTTACTTTAAAGGTTTATAAAGTAAAATGATATTCATAATATGAGCTATCAGCCATGAGAATTACAATGTGCTCTGTATAATAGGTACTTTAATATGCTTTACTTTAATATACTATCTCACTTAATTTTCAAAACTAAACTTTCACATATAGCTCTCTCTATATGATGTGTGTGTGTGTGTGTGTGTGTATTTGTGTGTGTATACACGCTTGCTCACTTGAGAGATGTTTTACTGAGCCAGAGAGTAAACTAGAGTATGTTTATTTTAAGAGTGCATGTTGTTTCTTTTACACTGTACTGCAGAAACTTTATAAATTAGATTGAGTGTGGTGACTGAAAGCAGAATAGTGCATTAAGCGTGTCTGTACCGAACTTGATACAGAAATTAATTGAGCCCCTCTCCTAGTTTAGTGTGAAAATTTGTCACTATAGACTCATCTGTACTATCATAGTCACAAGCACAAGGAAAATTCATTTATATATATCTAACCATGTACTGTCCTAAAAAAAGATTTTCATTTCCATTTAAACATACAAAATCGGGCTGTGAAAAACACCATGTTAAGATAGGTGGAAGTGGTACCTACAGAAATAGTCTGCAACTTTCCCAAGAAAGTAAAAGAATAATGATAATGCAGAAAGAAAACTTTTTCTACCCGTAGCTGACGGATTTAATTACATTTTATGTGGACTGGGATTAAAGAAAGTAGAGTGAGATAAAGGAATTTTCTGTAGAATTTAATTGTTTTTCTACTAAACACACCATGAACAGGAACTATAAAAGTTTGTCATCTGCTAAAATTTTCTCTTTCACTGAAGTATAATCCCAGATTTACAACACATTATGTGCTAACCTACTTGCTCAAAACTGTCATAAAGCTAAGAAAGTGTATTCAGAGGAACAATGGTGCCTATGGTAAAACTGAAGTGGTGCAGTAGCTCTGTGGTTGTCAAAAGCCACCCTCAAGAACTGGCAATGCTTAATTAAGTACAGACTGAAAACATCTGCATCTCCCCTCCTACTGCTTCGTATGACAGAATCAAAGAAAGGCCCTTCTTCACGGAAAGGGTCTGTGAAAATGAAAGCTGGTATTTATGAGTCAGGGATTGACAATAAGGTTTCATTAAAATGACACGAGTTAGGGTGTCCCTGCTTTTATCTATGAAGAATTAGCTGTAGGGAATTACCTTCCTATTGCAATAAAACCAGAAAAACTGGCAAATATATGAAAAAGAGATTTCATGCTTTGTCAACAGGAAGAAAGGACTGTGATAACTGAGAGAACTAAAGCAAAGATTTGAGAGCCACATTTGCCCCACCTGACAATCTGGAGGCAATTTCTGAGCCATACGCTAGGAAGTAGAAACTGAACGTTATGTGATGGTCTTACTCTGTTGAGGAGATGGATTGGAGTTTCAGAAGGCATTTTTTTTCTCTCATGTTTATACCCTTATAAACATGACTGCTCTTCTGGTCCTGAACAAGGTAGAGTATACACAGACCACCTCACTTCTCCTAGTACTTCTAACAAAAATGCTGGATAGCAAGATCTCATCTTCGTTTATGGCCTGGATTGACCTTGAGGGTATTATGCTAAGTGAAATAGGTCAGATGGAGAAAGACAGATACTGTATGATTTCTCATATGGAAAACAAACACAAACGCAAATAAATGAACAAACCAAATGAAAACAAACACGTAGATACAGAGAACAGTGTAGTGGTTACCACGGTGGAGTGGTGGAGGGAGGGCAAATGGGAAAAGGGTGTCAACTGTATGGTGATACGTGGAAACTAAATTTTTCATGGCAAGCACACTATAGGGTATTCAGAAGTAGAAATGTAATGTTGTACACATGAAGTTCATATAGTGTTGTAAACCAATGTTACCTCAGTAAAAGTGGATACAATTAATAAAGCAAGTGAAGTGACAGAAGACTCTGAAAGGTAGAGAAAAAAAGGAACCTGGATAGAGAACTTGGGACTTGAGATGCAACACAGTGGGGAGGACAGTTTTGTTCAGTTTTTGTTTGCCTCCAATTAAAGTAGAATTTCAGTCCTCCATAACTTCACCTATTATCTTTATCAATTCATATTATTTCTCTGTGATTTTTACACAAAGAATAACTCCTCACTAATCAAGGGGAGAGAAGAGGGCCCTGGTGCAGGGTGTCCTAACGTAGAACATTATTGAACGGAACTTGAGTCAATGAACCTAAGAAAGCCCTCTAGGCCTCAAAGTGCATCAGTTTCATTTATACCAAACATGCTGTCCAACTCAACAAAACTAAATAGAGTCCTTTTTTTCTCTACTCTCAGATTCATGCTGTAACACTATCCACCCTTCAAACACCATTTCCCATAGTCAATAGTCAATAGTGATGCATCCCACACCAAACTGCATGACCATGGATATGTAAAGCTTTTTAAATCCCATGACCCAGCTGGGTAGATAACATAGCAGCTCACCACAGATGGGAAAAGCCCAGGCCTGAGGACAAAACTCCCCCGCTGAGGAAGTAGCAATGCTTAGGATGCTGACTCAGCCTCTTATGGGTAACACACTATCCAAAGGAGATGATTGACTTCGGTGGAGGCCTAAATAAATTATGAGGGCACGTTGCACATGATACTTACTGGAGCTATAATGTTGACTTTCTGAACTGATTCCGGCTAGAGCCAACTTCTGTGGTGTACTTCAACATTACACTGTTTCCTTTGAGTTATTTTCAAATATAGTTCCAAAAACAGCATAAATCCTTGGGCTCTAAACACCAGAGAGAAAGTAGTATAGTCTAAGGAGTCCTAAATTTACAGAAAGATTGCTGGGTTTTCATGCCAGTGTGGCAATTTCACATGCCATAATGACGGCAGCGGAAAATCATCAACAAGGAAAACAAAAACAAAACACCCACACAGATGAGAACTTCATGTAGAATGACACTGGTCCTGATATCTTGTTTCTGACAGATGTTGGACCCTCTCATATGATCTAGTTTTTCATCTGTTGTGCGAAGGATGGCTCTATGGGACCCATGCAATCTCTGGTCAAGTGAGAGAAGGAATGAACATTGTGGAAGCCAGTATTGGTGCCCAGAATGCCAGCGCCCACAGAAGGTCACCCTTATTTCAACTCTACTGTGCCCACCCATGATTTCTGTATCCAGAAATAGCTCCTGCTGCCCTTGTTCTGCTCTCATCCCCTGTCACTTCTGTTTTTACTTATTGCCTTTCTTTAGCTTTCCTTTCCCCTGTCTCCTGCCTAAGTTTAGCTGGACTGCAAGGTCAACTTTATGACTGAAAATAAGAGAGATGATTTTATTTTAATTTGCTATGAAGGAGATGCGCAAGAAGCAGAGGGCCGTGGGTGGGTGGCCTGAGATCCAAGTATCCAGGGGGCAGAGATCTGGGGAGAAGGGAATTCCAGTGTACATGAATGGAGCTCAGTGGTCAATGTTTGGCGTTACAGGAGAACTAAAAAATGAAAGTAAAGAACCAGGCAAATTATGAGGGCAGAAAGCACTTAGTATAATCATGGAACTCAAAGACAAAACTATTCTTAGAAACAAGACAAAAGCCTTCTTCCCTGCTGTGGGACACAGCAAGCCTGGCAGAAAGAACACCTGAGTGCTGAAGTCAGTACCTGACTTATGGCAGAGCCTGGGGAGATTACCATCCTAATAACAGAGGTCTGAAGGCCCCAGCTATGTAGATTGAACATCCAGGAGGAGGAATTAAAGGAAGTCAGTACATCACAAGCATCCACTGAATATGCAGCAATTGATTTGTGTTTGTAATTGGGTTGTACATTAGGATCTGGAAAATATACTTGCTTTTATGTAAGAGTAAACATACAATATGGCAAGAATATATAAGGGCCCTTGATTTTATGACTTGATTCATAAAGTTCTATTTTGTCAGTATAGTTAGAAAAGAATGAATTATTCAGTTGTATCTCTTTACTTTCACTGATTTAAACAGGAAATATCCATCTAAAGTCAAAGATCATGCCAGAAATCTGACAGTTTTCCAAAAGAATAAATCCTTAGAGAATTCATGGGAGTTATTCAATGCTCTTCTGCGCAAAGGATGCTGTGAACTGAAGAAAAGTTTCATTGACATCAGGAGTTTCTTTTTTTTTTTTTTAAATTGTTTCTCTCCACGGAAATCTTTAGTAAAAGGCGAAAGATGTATGCGTTCTGAAGAGAAAACAGAGTATAGGAGTTTCATTTTTGCTTAAGTCGGTCATTCTTTCTATTCAGACAGAAGAAAGCAGCATGCTCCTTTGTCCCAAAATGGAGAACTAATTGAGTTTTCTTTGAAAAATGACAGCAAAATTTGTTATTTAATTTTTCCTAAGCCTGTGTTTATTTTCAGTTCCAATAAAATAATAATTTTGAACACCAAGGAAACTGAATCAAGTGGAACAGAGCGTCCCTGTAAGAACATCAACTGAGTCTCAGAGGATTTATTTGTGTACCAGATGGTAACACATCTCACGCTGACTCAGTGTTCACTTCTGATAAAACAAACTAAATTGTGAAAGTCAGAAACTGCCAAGGTTAGCTTAGCAACACTGCTAAACACGAGGAAGCAATCCTGATGCACCTGAGACACGGAGGGATTAGAAAAAAAAAAAACACTCTTTTCACTTGTCATTTATCTCAGGAAAAGACTGAAATCTTATTGGGTTTGTTGAAGTCATAATTATTATTTGAAGGCTGAACTCTCTTTTATGAAACTCAAGTAATCTGGTTGCATTGGAAAGGTATTAGACAAAAATCTTTTCTGAAATATACATATTTATACTTTAAATGTCAAAGGAGAAATGGGGAAATGTATGGCCATCAGGGCCAAAAATTAAATAGGAATAAATGAAATTGAATAAATATTAATTGTGTTTCCTCGACGTGAGGCACAGCAATAGGAATTTTGAAGGCTACTAGGGCTATAAATCATAGTACCTGCTTTAGAAGCAGCTTATACTTTAATCTAGTAGAGAAAGGATATAAAACATCAAATTATGAATACCATACATGCTAGAAATTATAAATAATCTGTGTATAAAACGAAAGGGATAAGATGGGAAGTCCATGGTAAAGTACAAACAAAAGGAACAGTCAATTCAGAAGTAAAGAAATTATTTGAACTGTGGGTATTTCAGAAAAAAAAAATTTTACAACAATGTAGAATTTGAACTGAGTCTCAGAGGATGGATGGTTGTAGCGGGGGAGGATCTTACTTTACACATTAGATGTGCAAAAAATGTATAATTAATTATGTTTTTCACGTCAATGCAGTCCATCAGCTCCAGGCAATTACTGCTTCTATGTCAAGTTTGCATAGAAGAATCTTTGCTTCTGGTGAAACCCTATTACCTAAGTTGTCTCCTCTTTGAGGTTTCCAGAAATCAGCTCATTACCCTCTGCTGTGTGGCCACCTATCCTGGGCCCCTCTAGGGAGTTAATAGTGCTCACCTATATTCTTGTTACCTGCTAATCTCCTTTCCGTCCCACTCATGGGCTTCCTTTCTTTTTCTCTCCCCACCCGCCCTGTTCTCCCTTTACTTCCCTTAATAAATAAAAATCCCTCTCAAGGTGTTTTGCCTTCTGGAAAAAAACAAAGCTAGGAAAACCTGTTCTATGACAAGTTTCTTCTTTCCCTCTGGGAAAATAAAATTTTCCTTAGTCAAGATTCTACATGCTTGGAAACCAGCTTAGAATAGTGAGGGGAAATTAAAAGCACAGCAAAATGTAAGCAATGTCTCAACAAATTATCCTGCAATTTGTTAGAAAAGTATGTGCTGGAAAGTCTATGTTGGGTAACAAATACCCAAAGGACTGACTTGGACAGTAAAGTTTGAGAGACAATGAACAAATTAGTTCTAATATCTAGAGATGATCAATTTAAATAGAAAAGAGAATTAAAATAGGAAAATATTTTTATAAATATTTTAAATTAATATTAAAGTTAAGTTGGGCAAAATTTAACAAACATTACAAAATTTAAAGAATACAAGGATAAAGGATTTATATATAGCACTTTAGCTAATTAAGATCATTAGAATTTTAGTAGAAGAATGATTTAATCAAAGCAATGCTTTAATTATTGAAGATAAGAAAACAGACTAGATTGAGGAAGAGAAAGACAGAAAGAAGGAAGGGTGAGTAGACAGCCTACACAGAAATGAGGTATTTACTTTTTTAGCATATTTCATTTATGATAGTTGTGTGTCAAATGTGAAATCTTATTGTAAATTAAAGTGCCATTGAGTTGATTGGCAAAGTTAGGGGCAGTAAGTTAACGAGAAAAGGGAGTGAGAAATTAAAAGAAAAAGATAACATTGAGAAGGAATTTAGAATGCAAGTGGTGTCTTGGAATTAGTATGAAGAATATGAACAATTATTCATAAGAAAATTTAAAACATAAATGATATTGCAAATCATTCATTATTCTGAGAACTTCAAGAGACACGGAGGTCGTCACACTGAAACCCACTGTTTGGGGGAGACATTTGAAAAATGAACAAGGCAGAACAAAAAGCTCTTTTTAAATAAATTATGTCTCAAATGCCAATGCCATCGGAGTGTTGAATGATGACAGTGTTTCCACATTTTTATGCAAGATGCAAATCAATTGGGCAAAATTTAATTAACTTTAATTTAAAGAAGTCATTTGGTTTAATATTGGCAGAATAAGTCACATTTTGTTGTTGTTGAAACTTTAGGAAGCAAGTGGGGTTTAGGACATTGCATTAAAAAAGGAGTTTTAGAAGCCTAGTAGTAGAATTAGCACTTATTTATCGCTCTTGAGGATTAGGGTCCAACATAGGAATTTTGGGAGAACACGTTCAGATCATAAGACATGAAAAAAGTGATATTGTTTTGCCCATGGTGTTAATTAAAAAAAAATTCCAACATCAAAGAAAATTTTTCATGAAAATCTAGAGGTATAGCTCCTTTAGTTGTTACAATTGTTTTACAACATTGTGTTAGTTTTAGGTGTACAGCGCAGTGATTCTGTTATACTAGGTTGGCCAAAAAAGTTCATTTGGGTTTTCCCATAGCTGTTAAAGAAAACCCAAATGAACTTTTTGGCCAACCGAATATATATTTATATATAACTGAATATATATATTCTCTTTTAGATTCTTTTCTGTTATAGATTATTACAAAATATTGAGTATAGTTCCCTGTGCTGTATAGTAAGTCCTTATTGGTTATCTATTTTATATATAGTAGTGTGTATATTATGTCAATCCCAAACTCCTAATTTATCCCTCCCCCTGCCTTTCCCCTTTGGTAATAAGTTTGTTTTCTATGTCTGTCAGTCTTTTTCAGTTTTGTAAGTAATTTTATTTGTATCATTTTTTTTTTAGATTCCACATATAAGCGATCTCATGTTATTTGTCTTTCTCTGTCTGGCTTACTTCACTTAGTATGATAATCTGTAGGTCCACCCATGTTTCTGCAAATGGCATTATTTCATTCTTTTTCATGGCTGAGTAATATTCCATGGTATAAATATACCATATCTTCTTTATCCATTCATCTGTCAGTGGACATGTAGGTTTCTTCCATGTCTTGGCTATTGTAAATAGCTCTTCAGTGAACATTGGGGTGCATGTATCTTTTCAAATTATGGTTTTCTCTGGATATGTGCCCAGAAGTAGTATTGCAGAGTCATATGGTAGCTCTATTTTTTTTGTTTGTTTGTTTTGCGGTACGCGGGCCTCTCACTGTTGTGGCCTCTCCTGTTGCGGAACACAGGCTCCGGACGCGCAGGCTCAGCGGCCATGGCTCAGGGGCCCAGCCGCTCCGCGGCACGCAGGATCCTCCCGGACCAGGGCAAGAACCCGTGTCCCCTGCATTGGCAGGTGGACTCGCAACAACTGCGCCACCAGGGAAGCCCTATTTTTTGTTTTTTAAGGAACCTTCATACTGTTCTCCACAGTGGCTGAGCCAATTTACATTCCCAACAAGTGTAGGAAGGTTCCTTTTTCTCCACACCCTCTCCAGCATTTGTTATTTGTAGACTTTTTGATGATGGCCATTCTGACCAGAGTGAGATGATAGCTCATTGTTGTTTTGATTTGCATTTCTCTAATAATTAGTGATGTTGAGCATCTTTTCATGTGTCCTTTGGCCATCTGTATGTCTTCTTTGGAGAAATGTCTATTTAGATCATCTGCCCATTTTTTAATTGTTTTTTGATTTGTTTTTTTGACACTGAGCTGTCTGAGCTGTTCGTATATTTTGGAAATTAATACCTAGTTGGTCACATCATTTGCAAATATTTTCTCCCATTCTGTTGTTTCTCTTTTTGTTTTCTCTATGGTTTTCTTTGCTGTGCAAAAGTTTTAAGTTCAATTAGGTCCCATTTGTTTGTTTTTGTTTTAATTTCCATTACTCTAGGAGACAGATCCAAAAAAGTATTGCTGCAATTTATGTCAGAGTGTTCTGCCTGTGTTTTACTCTAGGAGTTTTAAAAGTATCTGGTTTTACATTTAGGTCTTTAAGCCATTTTGAGTTTATTTTTGTGTATGGCATTAGAGAATGTTCTAATTTCATTCTTTTTTTTTTATATTTATAACTGATTCACTTTATTATAAAGCAGAACCTAACACACCATTGTAAAGCAATTATACTCCAATAAAGATGTAAAAAAAAAAAGAGCCACATGTGCGCCAGAGCAGAAAGCAGAGGCGCAGCAGTTGGGTCTGGGGGGCAACAACAGGCTGAGTGGGAGGTCAGCGATGGCTGAAGAACCCTTGAGGATGGTTATATTTAAATGCCTTCATCCTGCTGGGGCCCCTGAGAAGCCGCAGACACATTTTCTCCTGGGGAAATTCCTGGGGCCCCTCCACACTGTCGTCGTGGCTCTCCGTCTCCAGGTAGACTTTTACATGTAGCTGTCCAGTTTTCCCAGCATCACTTGTTGAAGAGACTGTCTTTTCTCCATTGTATATTCTGGCCTCCTTTGTCATAGATTAATTGACCATAAGTGCATGGATTTATTTCTGGGCTTTCTATCCTGTTCCATTGATCTATCTATATGTTTGTTTTTGTGACACTACCATACTGTTGCAGCTTTGTGGTATAGTCTGAAGTCAGGGAGACTGATTCCTCCAGCTCCGTTTTTCTTTCTCAAAATTGCTTTGGCTATTCAGGGTTTTCGTGTTTCCATACAAATTTTAAAATTTTTTGTTCTAGTTCTGTGAAAAATGCCATTGGTAATTTGATAGGGATTGCACTGAATCTGTAGATTGCCTTGGGTAGTATAGTCATTTTGAACATTACTGATTCTTCCAGTCTAAGAACATGGTATATCTTTCCATCTGTTATTGTCATCTTCAGTTTCTTTCATTAGCATTTTACAGTTTTAGGAGGACAGGTCTTTTGCCTCCTTAGGTAGGTTTATTCCTAAGTATTTTATTCTTTTTGATGGAATGCTAAATTGGATTGTTTCCTAAATTTCTCTTTCTAATCTTCCATTGTTTGTGTATAGAAATGCAATAGATTTCTGTGTATTCATTTTGTATCCTTCAAATTTACTGAATTCATTGATGAGCTCTAGTAGTTTTCTGGTAGCATCTTTAGAATTTTCTATGTATAGTATCACAGCATCTACAAATAGTGACAGTTTTACTTCTTTTTTTCCATTTTGGGTTCATTTTATTTCATTTTCTCCTCCGATTGCCATGGTTAGGACTTCTAAAACTATGTTCAATAAAAGTGGTGAAAGTGGACATCCTTTTCTTGTTCCTGATCTTAGAGGAAATGCTTTCAGCTTTTCACCATTGAGTATGATGTTAGCTGTGGGTTTTCATATATAGCCTTTATTACGTTGAGGTAAGTTCCCTCTATGAGCCTTTCTGGAGGGTCTTTATCATAAATGGATATTGAACTTTATCAAAAGGTTTTCTGCATCTATTGAAATAGTCATATGGTTTTTATTCTTTAATTCGTTAATATGGTGTATCACACTGATTGATTTGCAGATATTGAAAAATCCTTGCATCCCTAGGGTAAATCCCACTTGATCATGGTATATGATCCTTTTAATGTATTTTTGGATTCAGTTTGCTAGTATTTTGTTGATTTTTGCATCTATGTTCAACAGTGATATTGGCCCATAATTTTCTTTTCTTGTGACATTTTTTTCTGGTTTTGGTATCAGGGTGATGGTGGCCTCATAGAATCAGTTTGGAACTGTTCCTTCTTCTGTAATTTTTGGAATAGTTTCAGGATGGGTATAACTGTCCTCTAAATGTTTGATAGAGTTTGCCTGTGAAGCCATCTTGTCCTGGACTTTTGTATGTTGGGAGTTTTTAAATTACAGTTTCAATTTCAGTACTGGTGATTGTTCTACTTATATTTTCTTTCTTTCTGGTTCGGTCTTGGGAGATTATACCTTTCTAAAAATTTGTCGATTTCTTCTAGATTGTCTATTTTATTGGCATGTAGTTGCTTAGTCTCTTATGGTCCTTTGTATTTCTGTGGTGTTGGTTTTAACTTCTCCTTTTTTATTTCTAATTTTATTGATTTAGGCCCTCTCCCATTTTTCTTCATGAGTCTGACTAAATGTTTATTAAGTTTGTTTATCTTTTCAAAGAACCAACTTTTAGTTTCATTGATCTCTTCTATTGTTTTCTTCACTTCTATTTCATTTATTTCTGCTCTGATCTTTATGATTTCTTTCCTTCTACTAAGGTTTTATTTGTTCTTCTCTCTTTGGTTGCTTTAGGTGTAAGGTGTAAGGTTAGGTTGTTTACTTGAGATTTTCTTGTTTCCTGAGGTAAGATTGTATTGCTACAGACTTCCCTCTTAGAACTGCTTTTGCTGTATCCCATAGGTTTTGGATCATAGTGTTTTCATTTTCATTTGTCTCTAGGTATTTTTTTATTTCCTCTTTGATTTCTACAGTGATTCCTTGGGTGCTTAGAAGCACATTGTTTTGCCTCTACCTGTTTGTGTTTTTTGCATTAGAAAATATGCTTGATGTGACTTAAATTTTCTTAAATTTACCAAGGCTCACTTTGTGGCCCAGCATGTGATCTATCCTGGAGAATGTTCTATGTGTGCTTTAAAAGAATGTGTATTCTGATGCTTTTGGAGGGAATGCTCTATAAATATCAATTAAGTCCATCTGGTCTAACTTGCCATTTAAGGTCTGTTTTTCCTTAGTGATTTTCTGTATGGACAATCTGTCCAGTGACGTAAATGTGGTGTTTAAGTCCCCCACTATTATTGTGTTATTGTCAGTTTCTCCTTTTATATCTGTTATCATTTGCTCCTATATGGAGGTGCTCCTATGTTGAGTGCATATAAATTTACAATATCTAAATAATATACAGATTTAATAGAATTCTAATAGAAATTACAGTGGTTATTTTAGAACTTGAATAACTATGAAAAATATGAACATTCTTCAGGAAAAACAATAGGCAAAGTAAATGAAAATTGTTTTGAAAAAAAGAAATAGGAAAGTTTATTTTACTATATGATAGTCAAGCTTGTTATAAGGCATGGTAAGTGAAACAATGCTGTAGGAATGCATGAAAAGACACTCATATCAGACAAATCAGAAGCAGACCCTAATATGTATAAACATTTCACATATGATAAAGGAAATATCACAAGCCAGTAGAAAAGGAGTGGCATTTTCAATAAATTATATGTAGATCATTGGCATTTTGGGGGTGAAATATACAAACAGGAAAGTGTCTCATCTCCCATCACCTATCAAAATTAATTCAAAATAGATTAAAACAACATGAAATAAAAAATTAAAGAGCACCAGTATACATTATAAGGGAACATTTGGATGGGGTACATATAATAAACTTCAAATGAATTACAAAAAAGCATTCAAAAGGTAAAATTGTTACTTTATTCAAATGCACATAAGAATAATAGTAACAATATTCAGATAAAATCAATAGAATAAAATATAGCAAAATATTGGTTGATAATAAAAATATGTAGAATACTTGTGAAATTTGTAAGAAAAATCTCAAAAGGAATAAAACAAACTAATATACAAGCAATCCATAGAAAACAAAATACAAACTAATTGTTTTTAATCTTCAATAACATTCAGAGAAATACAAGTTAAATGGCATTTTTCACCCATAAAATGTTCTATGATTTAAAGTCATCGCATTCATAGATGGTATGGATGAGTAAAATGAACATTCTCTGAATATTAATTGGTTGAACTAACCTCAAAAAGAAGTTTTAAATTATTTAGCAAACATTTTAAATTATTCATCTCCTTTAATGCCACCATTCTAATCCTAGGAATCTATCCAAAGGAAATAATCAGAAATATGAAAAAATTTGTATACACAAGTATGCCATTTTACTTATTACAGTTTATGATGGCAAAATATTGGAAATAACCAACATATCCTAGCATAGCACCATTCAATTATATTTAAAAAAATGTGTACAAATAGGAAAAATATCTGAATGAATTACATCAAAATGTTCATAGGATACTCCCTATAATGGGATGTTCAATGTTTCTAATATTGTTAGAAATATTTCTAATATAGTTCTATAAGTATCACATATTATGATGTATAATTCAATATTTCTAATAAGATTATGGTTTACTTTTATCTCATAAAAACAATAAAAGTTACCTAAACTTGAAATAAATTTAAATTTAGTTTCATTTTATTTATTCATTTGAGAAAGGATGCAATAATTAAATAAGAAAATTGATCTCCTGTTTGTTCTAAACAATTAAGAAGCCAAATTTCCAGAATATAAAAGCATTGTATTTAGGTTTCTTCTGTTAAAATTTTTGGATTATTTATAATTTCTTTTCACAATCTCTTTAAATCAGAATAATTGAAGTGTTTTAATTTATATAATTCATATATTTAGCAAGTTTGTTAATTTATGCATTTTTGTGTTTCACCATGTTTTAAATGAGGACAATAATTAGCTAACTGGCCTACAGGTAATTAATAATTTCCTTTCTGTTACAAAGCTGGTAAAAATAATTAAACTGAATTTATTGATCCAGCAAAAATTCCAAACGTCTATATCTTTTTCTCTGTGTTTACAAATACCATTTTTTGAGCCATGCATTATCAAATTAGGTTACTGGTATATAACATTCTTTAAATCAAATAAATGGATCCTATACACTCTTATACTCTTCCTTGTTTATAAAAACAGTTTTATATTTTCTTGTCCAAAGATAGGTTTTGAATTACAGATAAATATGAATCACAGCATACTTTTCTAGAAATGAAATATATTTTATTTAAATTTTGGAATAAATAAGTCTTTCAGCATTCACATTATTAGACTTTCATTACATGTGACCCTTAGCATGAACAAAGGAGAAATTCAAAGGGCCTCCAAAACCCTAAACTTCAAAGCATCAAGAAACAAACTTTACCCCAAAATTGTCTTGGAGACAAAAGTGCGGCATCACAATCTTTCTTCTGCTTCTTAGAAACATTTAATTTTTGCTTTGTCACTTTTTGATAAAATAGTAAACTATGATTCCCTAATTAAACCACAGGAGAATATGTCTGTGAATTTATATGACAAATATTCTATTTATTTTTTATTGTTTTGTTCTACTGATTATTATTACTGATTCTGAAAAGCCATTCTCATTTCTAAAGTACTTAACACAAAGTTCATTAATAACAAGTTCATTATCTACCATATAAAATTATATACACAGGGAGAAATAAACATTTAGAGAAGTTCAGACACATATAGCATAAACTTGAAAATGAAATGTCATTGGAAGATGTATATAGATACAACATTTGAATAAATAATATAAACAGAAGGTTGAAGCCTATAGTTACGGAATTCTATTCATAATCAAATCCAACTGAAGTTTCCCCAGGGCCACTAAGATCATGAATTATATTTCAGACATCAGACCATTGATAAACAGTGACAATATGTTAAAACAGATTTTCAGTGGATCAAGCCCTGGGAATCACCAAAGACTGATTCTAGGGGGATGAATGTGTCATGACAGAGCACTGTAATTCTTCTCCATCTAATAAGATAAAGGGCATACTCAAGAGTGCATAAATCTTTTTGTGGCTGTTTCATTTTTATTATATCTACTAGGATGGGAGTACCTTGGACAGTGTTTTTGTTAACCAAAGGAAATATTACAGTAGTTAAATAACAAAAGGGGATATTTATTTGACAAAAGCAGGGTATTGACTTATATTAAACTATGATCAAGAGCAAACTCCAATGGTTATTGGAATTAGAAAAATCAATGACAAGGTAGAAAATACATTAAAAAATGTACCCTCAGTAAATGCCTAATGTAGCATACAATGTGGCTGAGTAAACATAATAAAATTGTTTCACACTCTAGCTGTTCTAAATGTATCAAGAGTAATATTTTTATCAGATAATGTAACAGCATTGATAAATTCATTTATTTTCTCTGGGGGAAAAGTGTAAATTATATTCTCTGAATTCCATATACAGTCAAAGATCAGAAATTAGTAGATTCTATGATAATTTATTTGGAACTGTAAATTAAGTACCTTTTGCCTTTCTTATTTTTCTTTTACTATACTTCTTGCTTTTGGATACCATACTCATTGGAGATTTGTTTTGAAGCTATTACGATAACTAGAAGTAGATACACTGTAAAAAGTGTCCTATGTCTGATAAAGAGGTCACATAGATTGAATAGCACTTTACAAAGGGTATTTGGAAAATCTACCATAACTATGTTGATTCTTTAACCTGTCCTGTGTACTTACAAATAATCGGCATTGTTTGTGTAAAAAATTCCATGATTCTTTTAAAAAATAATTATCCCCCCATCTGTTTACTTTTGACTTTTGGTACCGTAATAACTCTAGAATTATTTGTATTCTTAACATTTGTTTTATAAGCCAACATTTAAGCAGTGAAAAGAATACTTTGAAATATTGTTAGGAATATTCTATATTCAGATTTTAAATCTTTATTATTTTAATAAGAATTTTATCAGGTGATGGGAAAATTTTTTTCCTATATTGGAAGCTGAGAAATAAAGTGCTTTTCTTCTGTACCAAAATCTTGTTCAAAGAAAACCTGATTCTATAATTATTATAGTATTTTTTGCAGACCATAGGCTAACTTTGTGAGAACAACTCCTTCATCTTCATTATACATCTTTTTTCGAGAATAGATAGTAAGTACTAGCATACTTTTTATGGGAAGCTATTGTTGACAGCAAGTTTAAAAGCCAAGAGCAGGGCTTCCCTGGTGGCACAGTGGTTGAGAGTCCGCCTGCCGATGCAGGGAACACGGGTTCGTGCCCCGGTCCGGGAAGATCCCACAGGCCGTGTAGCGGCTGGGCCCGTGAGCCATGGCTGCTGAGCCTGCGTGTCCGGAGCCTGTGCTCCGCAACGGGAGACGCCACAACAGTAAGAGGCCCGTGTACCGCAAAAAAAGAAAAAAAAGCCAGGAGCAAGGGAAATCACATAGCACTAAATTATTCTGATATTTTGTGTCACCAGTGGTACACTAAATATACAAGTAATGTTTTGTGGCTACATATCTTTACCATAAACAGACTATTATTGTACATAACTCCAGTTTATATGTGTTTAATTTAATAAACTATTTTGAAAGTTTTATGAAACAAATATTGCCCCAATGATAAGATATTTGAAGACTGCTGGAATGATTATAGCTGGAAGAAATTTAAAAGTTTGAAAGATATTACACCCTCATATTGTGGAATATACTATGAGGCTATGCATGTATCTTGCTTCTGAAATATTTTCATACTAATTTGAGCATTCATCACCGGATCTTGCATTTAGCCATTATTACTGTGGTGTCCTAATGATGCTTTTCTAGCTCCCTTATTTCTTCTATATTTATTGATTAGAATTCTTCTGTGAGGATGATTTATCTCTTCTCCCTTATTTATTTATTTATTTATTTAATCGTTTATATTAGTAGGGACTCATGGACGTTTATTTTATTTTTTGTCATTATCCAATACTATTGTTATTCTTTTCCTCACATTGTTTCCGGTTTAGCCATTGGAGGCTCTCCCAGTAGGCTCCGTTGTCCTTTTGCCCTACCTACCCCTTTGTGTCCTCCCTTCTCTTTTCCCACTGTCCCTGTCTCCCTCCCTCTCTTCCTGCCTTCCTTCTATCCTTCTTTTCTTTCTTTCTTTCATTACTTTCTGTACTTGCTGGCACTACAAGATGTTTCAGGCATATCTTTTATTTCCCCTGCCAACAGCACTAGAATCATCAATTTTTCCAAAGATCTCTGGTTCTTTTTATTCAATAATGGTATTTTGAAAGAAATATCTGGGTATGTGTATGTGTCCTTACCACTGGGGTATCACTGCTTCTAGACCCTCTCAGTCAACAGAGCTAGACACCATATATATGTATACTAGCTCACATATACACATATATTTAAACGTATACCTATCTCTGTATGTATTAAAAATAAACATACATTCATATTGATATGTCTGATTCTAATCCAGAACATTCGTGTCTATTCCAGCACTCCCAACTTGCTTATTTTATTGTACCTTATTGTAAAAGAGAAATCTGGCTCTCATCTATAATATTTTTTACCTATTAATTGAAACATACTATACATATAAAGTAGAATCAGAATTGCTAAATGGTAGCCCTGTGACAAATTTTCCAACTAGAGTACAATTTTTATTCACATTTCTTTATGATTTTAGCCTTATAGGATCTGAGAAAACTTTTCCAGAGTTGCGTAGTTTAGCTCATTCCTTCCCCACCCACTTCTGTGAGCTTATGTCATATATTTGCAATAGGGTTAGATTTGTCACAATCTAACCATTCCATCCTGCCTTCCCTACATCCTGATTATTTTTTTTTCAATTTGAATACAGTAAGTCGCTGTTTATAGTGTACAGTTCTATGGGTTTTGACTAAAGAATAGTGACACATCTACACAGTAATATAATGGGATAGTCCCATAACCCTACAAATTCCATTTTGAGGTCCCTTTGCACAGAAATATTCCTTTTCCCCTATCTCTTGGAAAGCCCTGATATATTTCCTTTTCCTACAATTCTGCCTTTTCCAGAAGACCACGTGAATGAAACAATATAATATTTAGCATTGGGGGTCTTTACAATTCTTGTCTAAAATTGCAAAGTTCAGGGAAGTTATACAAAAAGCAAACTGAACATCTAGGGTGCTGTACATACAGGACATCATCTTGCCTATACCATCTGTTTTTGAACAGATTTTTCCTCCTCCCCTCACTCTATATCTTTTATTTTTTCAACAAAGTTGCAATAGTCAGCATGTTGCAGGAAGTTAAGTTTCTGTTTGAAGTTTATGCTGTCTAGATGAGACTAGAGATGATGATAAATGGCATGAATAGGTTAATTTTTTTCCAAGAAATTTTATGCATCTTCTCGGAAATTAAGTCTCAAAACTAGAATGCATTCTTCAAAGATAGTCATGGATGATTTTCTACTAGTAGCAGAGGTCACATTTTCTTATCTAATAGTTTGATTCAACCAGAGTTTAAGAGTTTGTAAGATAAGTCCTACTGAGTGATGGTAATATTCTCATTGAGGTAACTGAACAAATGAGCCAAGCTAGGGGGTGCTGCTCTGTTCATGAGGCTTCTTTGTATCTAATTGAACTAGAGGGCATGCTGGCTACAATGGTTTAGAAGAATGCCCTGTTCCTCCACACCCTTCTAAATATGGACCCTCACCAAGTTCAGGCCTCCAAGTCTGTGGGGAATCCAGAGACCTGGGTCTGAGTGCCAGAAGAAAACCCATAACAGTGTTTCTGAGCTGTTAGCTTCCGGGTAAATAGATTTAGGATAATGTCTTTTTACCTAAGTGACTTCTTTCAGTTATTATTACTTTTTTCTGGTTGTAGATGTTACTTAGCACTATATTGGCTGTTGATCTTTTCTGTTCTTAAGAACCATGTTCTTGGGACCTCCCTGGTGGTCCAGTGGTTGAGACTCCGTGCTTCCACTGCAGGGAGCACAGGTTTGATCCCTGGTCAGGGAACTAAGATCCCGCATGCCACGCGGCCAAAAAAGAACCATGTTCTATTCACAGTTTCAACTTCCTGTGTGTCAACCCCTCTTGACTGCCCTTCTGACCTTGGGGGTCTTTATGGTAATTGTAGCTTCCTGCCTTCTGGTGATTAAATACCACCTCCTGGCCTCCTGGCCAGGCCATCATCTTCATGGATATCAATGAGCCCAGCTCTGTGTTCACCTCTCCTGCTCTTAACTCATGTCTGTAGAGGAGAATCTCCAATAAACATCTTAGTGATGCTAAGTGTCCCTCTCACCAGTACATTCCTGAATAGTGCTTTGTCTGGCCCTCTGGTGGAACACAATCTATTGGTGGGTATTCTGGCCTCAAAATCACCCCAGCAGACTTAAGTGTTTTGACCACCCTGATTGAGCACCCGCAGAGCTTCCTACCAGGTAAACTCACCTGGCTTCTGCCTGTAGGTGCTGATCCTTTCAATTCCTCTTTCCTCTCATATCAAGTGCAACGTGTCCCCCGTCAGGTTATGGTGGGACCTATTTCTAGATAAGGGCCTAACAGCCAAAAGAGTAGGTGGGTGAAACTTCTGAGGGGGGATACATGTTCACTTGTGGAGGAGAAACTCTCCAGCATTTCCCAGTACAGAAGTGCTATCTCTTATTTAGAGACAGGTGGTGGTGGGCACCTTTCCAAGATCTGAGGGTCCAGGTGGTTTACAAAGCCAGTATCCTTGGCAGCAACCATCTACATATCAGCATCCATGTTACAGGGTCCCACGTTTTTTTCCCTCCTGGTGCCCTAACATTAGTGTAACAGACCTGCAGTGGCTAAGATTTAAACATCTCTGTGTGACTCTAACTTATAGGGTTCACAAAGTTCCAGAACTAAGTTTTTGTATCTAATTGCCCTGACTTGGAGTAGATAAATATCTCTGAAATAATACCCATTACCAGGAAAGCAAGATATTTCCACTGAACAGGTCAGGGTCATGCACATTGGAGTCACAGCAGGAGTTGGCATCACTTGAAGCATATGTGCAGAGAGTGGGGGACGATTCCTTATTTCCAAGCAAAATCCAGGTACTGTTTCCATAAAAGGAAGGTAGTGCTAAGTAGCAAACCTACAAATATCAAAAGAAAGCATTACCATAGATTGATTCCTATTTATTAAAATATTTATACCTTCTGAGTTATTTGGAATCAAAATGAGCATTAAAAAAAGAAAGACCCCTTGGGGCTTCCCTGGTGGTGCAGTGGTTGAGAATCTGCCTGACAATGCAGGGGACACGGGTTAGAGCCCTGGTCTGGTAAGATCCCACATGCCGTGGAGCAACTGGGCCCATGAGCCACAATTACTGAGCCTGCGCGTCTGGAGCCTGTGCGCCGCAACAAGAAAGGCCACGACACTGAGAGGCCCGCGCACCGCGATGAAGAGTGGCCCCCGCTTGCCGCAACTAGAGAAAGCCCATGCACAGAAATGAAGACCCAACGCAGCCAAAAATAAATAAATTAATAAACTCCTACCCCCAACATCTTCTAAAAAAAAAAAAAAAGACCCTTAATAAAACACAAATCTGGGGCAGCCAAACGTCATGCCTCAGATCCAAAAATGTCCTTTCAGTTGCAGTCCTTCCACTTGTCTTCCAGAGCCTAGAACACCTGACTCTTCGGGAAACGAGAATGGAGGGAAGAGCCTCATTTATAGAAAGACTTTCACCAGTGGTGGTTTATCCATTCGTTCAAGGAAACCAGCTTTGAGCCTACTATGTGATAGCGGCGCCGAGCTGAATATGTAGATCTAGACTCATAATCTCAGTCCCATTGCTGGCAGAGCTCTCAGGCAGTCCAGAGGGTATGCATGAGGAAAGAAAAGAAACTCCAGGAAGGCAGTGAGAGCGGACAGGTGGCAGTGATTAAGGACAAATTATGCCGAGGCCAAATGACAGTGTAATACTGTGCTAATAATTATCATTACATGAAGCGTAGGAGTAACGGTGACTATTCCCACGCACTGTGCTAAGAAGCTGGGAGTAGATGCCCTTTTGTGTGACTATAATCAACTTTGGAGCGCTCCGAAACCCGCCCTCCGTCGTCGCCTCAGAGACTCGCACCCACTTCCCAGGCGGCGAGACCGGGTTGTTCTTTAGCGACCGCCACCAACTTGCCCGCAACCTGCCGGGATCCGGCCGACCAGAGTGGGACGCCCGGGACCCCACGCCCTGGCTGAGGGCAGGCCCACCGGTGGGGCCGACCCGGGTGCGAGGCAGGTGGACGGAGGCGCCTCCGGCTCCCGGCTCCCGCCCCCTCCTCCTCCCCTCCCCCGGGGGGGCCAGGGGGCGGGGGCCGGGAGCGGG
>NW_020173763.1:1734416-1771897 GCF_003031525.2 Neophocaena asiaeorientalis asiaeorientalis
GCCCGAACGGCGGGGCCGCCGCGAGGAGCCGCGGAGGCCGAGGACCCGGGAAGGAGGATCCCGCGGACGCTCGCAGCCCGAGGGAACCACCAGCGACCGGGCGGTCCTCGGAGACTTGGAATGCGGACTCCAGAGGCGGCGCGCACGGTCAGGGCAAGTTTCTCTCGGTTCGAAAAGGAGTCCTGCAACTGACACTCATTTTATTTAACTAGCTTTTCCTCTCTTATTTAAATAAGTTTATTTAGACCAAGAGGAAATGCTTCCCTGGAGTATTTGGGGTTGAGAACATTGTCCTGAAAGTTTTTGTATGCTGAGGTTATTTTTGTATGTATATTTGTTAACTTCCTATCTAATTAGAAATCCTTAAAATATTCTTAAAGGCACATTACAGGATCGCTGTGGCGCTTGGGCATCTTGTTATCAAGTTAGTTAGAATCTGTCTTCCAGGTGTGGGATCAAAGCCAGTCCCTCGCGGATGGGTTTTGCTTTTTAGGCTTTTGCGCTCTGAGTCTCACCAGGTTCTTAGATCTTGTGTGGCTGATTTGAGTAACGTGCTACCGCGAGGTTATGGGGCCTCTACCAGTGTACGTGCTTGTGAAGTTTGTTTCCAAACGGAAACAGGTGGGGATGGATCGTGCAGTTCTCTGTCCTGCCTGGCTGAAAAATTTCTCACGTGCCGATATTAGCTGCTTTAAGTTTAACTTCAGGTAAGTGTGTCTATCCAAAAATAATGACTCGTAAACATATTAACTTTAAAAGAAATGAAACACTTTTCTGTTAAGTTTAGTTACTTAGACAAAGTTGACCAAGTAACTAGTTTTGTTCTCTTAGTTGAAATCATTTAAATTAAACACAGAACAAAACAAACACCTCTTATCAGTGTGAGTTATCTGTGTCTCTTTTTGCAGCATTCCAGCGTTGAGAAGTGGGGAGCAACCCCTTTGAATTTTGATCTTCATCAAAAACTTGTTATTGCCTCTTCAGTAGGTTTGTTAAACAAGCTAAGTCTTCCGTTGCTTGAGGGACTAGAATTGTGTAACATATCAGGGATTCCTGCTTGACATAATGTATTTTAATATCTTTTTCAATTAGTTCCTCTTACTGGGAACTTATTTGAATCTCAAATTTAGTTAGGATTGAAGTTTTACTTCTTTTATAAACAATTGTAATATAGCAACATATGCAATCTGGAAGGATTTTGAGGAAAGCACTTTAAAAAACAGGAAATATCTACATTGAAATACTAATACTTAAATACTGAGACAAGTGAAACTGATCACTTAAGCATTCTCTCTTTGCCCTTAGCAAGCCATAGTGGAGCAGAATACCTTTTAAGAGGATTTCTCAAAAGTCTACATAAAACATGCATTTTTAACTTTCCTGGACTTCAAATATAAAGTAGAGATCTTTAAAAACAGGACTATACATGCCAAGAGGCTTCTCTAACAAAGCTTATCTCTTTTTCCCCTATTCCCACAGTATCTGCCTTCCCCATGATATGCTAATTATTTTTACGTAAATGCTCTTAACAGGAAAAATAGGAGGACATCTCCTCACATATGTAAAATCTTGACCCAAAACTGCTCTCATTATTTTAAATTTTTATTTCCCTTCTTTAAAAAGAAGGGATTTTAAAATAATAAAATCTTAAAACAACACTTGCATTTTTGTGAAGAGATTTGTTATTACTTAATTTTGTTGATTTACAATAACGCATTTCCTTTTAGCTATTTCTTGGGGGTGGGAAATAGTATTTCTGAAAATTATGGCAAATATCTGAGTAATTTTGATAAAATTGAAAGTTATTTTTAATGATAGATGGGAAAGTATGTTAATCTTTTTACTGGACCATATATCATACAGATGAGCTGAAATTGAAGTATACAATGGTTGAGATGGGTTTGGGGAAATTGTAACTTGAGATTTTTTTTTAATTAGGGGAATTTTTAACTTTCTTGCAGTCAGGGTGTGCCTCAGCTGCCCTTTGGTATGAGGGCCAATTCACAATAACTTACAGCTGTGACTCTTCTGACACCCGCTCCACAAACTTCAGGTCTTTCTCAAGGTAAAGTGCCATTTTTATTGTTATCTTTACGTATTCTTCAATTGTTTAACGTGTTTAAAACTGTGCTGTCATATTAATTCGGTTCCTAGCTTTATTTTTATTGATTGATTGATTGATTGCGGTACACGGGCCTCTCACTGCTGTGGCCTCTCCCTTTGCGGAGCACAGGCTCCGGACGCGCAGGCTCAGTGGCCATGGCTCACGGGCCCAGCCGCTCCGCAGAATGTGGGATCCTCCCGGACCGAGGCACGAACCCGTGTCCCCTGCATTGGCAGGCGGACTCTCAACCACTGCGCCACCAGGGAAGCCCCTAGCTTTATTTTTTATGTGTCACTGACAGAGTTTCTGAGTGATGTCTGCCTAACTCCATGTTTCCCATAGGCCTTGTAGTTTATATTGCAAGATTTTTCAGTTTGGTGACTTTTTTTTTTAGCACTGCATATGTTAGATTATGGCAGAACTGCCTGTATATGTGCCTGTATATGTTTATATAGGTACTTTATTATGTATGTTCTGAAATGTATCATTTGTGGGATAAATAATGTAATTATAACTATTGTAATGCTGAGATATATCTGTTTCAAACAGTTCTGGAACTTGATAACTCAAATTAAAATTCAATTAAAAGCTTAAATGAAAAGCTTAGTAGCTTTTAATATCTCTCATGGTTCCGTGGCTTGACTGGGCTCCGCTGGGCAGTTTGCTGCTGCCCTCACTTGGGGTCTCATGTGGTTATAATCAGATGGCAGCTGGGGCTGGAGGCGTCTGAGGTCAGCTGGTAGGTTATGATGACAGTGTGTCCCTCTCTCTCCAAGTAGCCCCAGGGCCTCTTCTTTCCATCTGGTGTCTCCATGTGTTATCCCTAACAGAGTAGCCATATTTCTTATACGGAAACTCAGGGTCATCAAGAAGCCTAAAAGTGGAAACCGTCGGGCATTCTTAAGCCTTAGACCTGGATCTGCACAGCATCACTTTCCCCACCTCCAATAGGCTAAGCAGTTACAGGGCATCACTGACTCTAGAGATGAGAAATCAGCAGTATCCCTTGATGGGGAAAATAGCAAAGCATCTGTGACTGTCTTTAATCCACCGCAGTATTCTTCACTAACAGTTTTTTAGATGAATATCGTAAGGTTTCAGAGCCAGAAGATTCTCAGCAATCATTTAATCTAACATCATCAATTTACATGGAAGGGTATAGGAGCAAAGTATCACAATAAAAGACCTGGAGCTATAACCCTCTCTTATTGTTTTAAATTCCTTATAACCCATGGAAATCTGCTGGGATACGGTAGGTAATAAATATATACTTGCTGACATAGAAATTCATTAGTAAATAAAACCTAAGCTTCTGATAATATTCCGCGTAAAGGAGCACCCATGTTTCTAACTAACTTATTAGAAACATGCTTGCATTTTCCAAAAGGCACTAAGACTTGAGAATTATTTTAAATGATAGCAGAACAGGATATTTCTGGATATCAAGGAAGATTAACTATTTTTAAATAATTACTGTGCCTTCAAACACACACACACAAACACAGAGAAATGGAATTTTACAAGACAGTGAATCTAAGATAAATCTTCTGTTCCTAAGGAATATATGACATCCTTATGGTCTAATACCAAGTTCATTGTGCCTTAGGTAATGTTTGACCCCTCACATTCATCTCACTCCAAAAGTGTCCTTAAGAGACATTTTTGTCAATAATGTGTAAATATACATTTACTGTGTAAATGTGCACTTCTTACACAATAAATTAGGATGAGGAAACCTGTTTTTATTAACAAAAGGTTACTCTCCTAATGAAAACAAGAAGGATGATATTCTTTCATGCCTGAATTTAAAAATGTATGTACTCAGAAAGTTCATTATATGTACAACATAACAGGAAAAAAAAAATCTATTGGTTTAAGTGAGGCACATAATGAGCTGTTTTCAAACTTTCCTGACCTTCAGTATGTCTATCCATCTCAGTTTAGCTCCCCCCACCCCCTTTTCTTAAACTGGTGTTATCATCTTCTAATTTTTACATCAATTACCCCAATTTAAAGACACCAATGGAATTCTACTCCTCTATGTTTTCTCTTTTAGCTCCCTTCTTTCCCTCCTAGGTGTTTTAATTCTGATAGCAGTTATTCTTTCATCTTCTTTATTTATAAATGTTTTCTGTATTCCATTTGTTTCTCAAAAAACAAAAATATATTTATTGCCTTTTATATTTTTGGAACTGCTAAATGTCCATTTCTCTATTGGGGTTTTTCTTTTTCTTATTGATTTGTTAGTCTATTACTTCATGAAGAAGATAATGTGTTAATTGGAAATAATAGTAGTTGCTTACGTTTTCTAGTATTTTTCTTCATTCTTGTAAGTAAAGGAAATAATTAATTTTCTTATGAATTCAAATTCTGCTGTCAATAATAATGTTTCTTGTTTTATACCATAAATAGAATGTTATGATTTTGTTAGTAAATGAAGCTCTAATGTCTGTGGCTTCAGAGAACTGCACAAAGCTGCTTATAAACTGGATATAAGGAAATCTCACTGATGTTATAGAGAAAGACTTATGCAACCTCTTTTAGAAATATTAAGTCTTAGCATCTTATGTTCCTTTTCCATTTTTGTTCCTGTGTGGCGGGAGACCCTTGATGGCAGTTTAATGGTCATGGGACCTTTCAGACACTCATAACGCTGGGACTGATACATTTGTTAAAATGAGAATGTAAATAGCCTTACCTCCTCCAATCTGCCCTTCATATCCTTGGTTCCACATCTGCAGCATATGGAAAATATTTGAAAAAAATTGAGAAAGTTCCAAAAAGCAAAACAAAGTTATTGCACACAAGTAACTATTTATGTAGCATTTACATTGTATTGGGTTGGCGAAAAGTGCCTTCAGTTTTTAAGTAAAAATAAAAAACACATTTTTCATTTTCACCAAGAACTTTATTGAACAAAGTATTTACCCTTTTGTTCCACTACCTTCTGCCATTTTTCAGGCAACTTCATAATTCCATCTTCCCAAAACTTATCTTTTTGAGCAAAGAACTGGTCCAGGTGCCTTTTACAGTCTTCCAGATAATTGAATTTTTTTCCATTAAGAGAATTTTGTAAAGACCAAAAAAAATGGAAATCCAAAGGTGCCATGTCTGGTGGATATGGCGGATGAATCAGGACTTCCCAGGCAAGCTGTAACAGTTTTTGCCTGGTCATCAAAGAAACATGCGGTCTTGCATTAACACTTTCCACTTGGAAGGTTATGCGTTTTCTGTTGACTAATTTCAGATGCTTTTCGTTGAGTGCTGCTTTCAGTTGGTCTCACTGGGAGCAGTACTTTTTGGAATTAATCGTTTAGTTTTCCAGAAGGAGCTTATAATAGAGGACTCCATTCCAATCCCACCATATACACAGCATCACCTTCTTTGGATGAAGACCGGCCTTTGGTGTGGTTGGTCGTAGTTCATTTCACTTATCCCATGATCTCTTCCACTCAACATTATTGTATAATATCCACTTTTCATCACCCGTCACAGTTTGTTTTAAAAACGGAAAGTTTTCATTACGTTTAAGAAAAGAATCACATGCGGAAATACGGTCAGGAAGGTTTTTTTCACTTAACTTATGGGGAACCCAAACATCAAAGCGATGAACTTAACCAATCTAGTGCAAATGATTTTCAATGCTTGATTTGGATATTTTGAGTATGTAGGCTATTTCCCTTGTGGTATAACATTCATTGTTCTCAGTTAATGTCTCAATTTGATCACTATCAACTTCAACTGGTCTACCCAACCTTGGAGTATCACCCAGCAAGAAATCTCCATGACAAAACTTTGCAAACCACTTTTGACATGTTTGATGAGTCACAGCACCTTCTCCATACACTGAACAAATCTTTTTTTTTTGCGTTTCAGCTGTGTTTTTACCTTTCTTGGAATAGTAAAGCATAATATGCAAAAAATGTTGCTTTTTTTTTCCCATCTTCAATATTAAAATGACTACACAAAAATTCACCAATTTCGATAAGTTTTTTTTTTAAAAGCTGTCACAATACAGTCTAACAAAATTGTTTCGAATGAAGTAAAAGACAACTAAGTGCTACTAGAGCCATCTTACGGAAAAACACAAATGAATCTTTTGGCCAACCCAATATTTATTTACAGAGCACGTACGTTGTATTAGGTATAAGTAATCTAGAGAGGTAAAGTATATGGGGGGGTTGTGCATAGGTTATATGCAAATACTACACCATTTTATATATGAGACTTGAGTGTGTGTGGATTTTAGTATTCTCAGGGCGTCCTGGAACTAATCCCCCGTGGGTACTGAGGAACTACTGTACTTCACCTAGCTACTATAAGAATGTAATGAGCCCATGGATGGGAAAGCGTTTTATAAATTATAGGTCATTATTTATCTTGTTTTCAATTCTTTTGTTTATTAGATGTGAAAATTCGATTTAATCATTTCTAAAGTCTCTACCAGTTTGCACTGTGTGAAATTCTCTAAACTGTTATTAAGGGAGACCCAACACACATTCATTTGAACTTAGTAATTGTGTGGTAAAATTGAGCACACAGAACATCCTCTCTGAGAGTTAGAATCCCCATCATCTGTCTACATTTTAAGCTTTGCCTAAACAAAGGGCGTTTTGCGACAAGGTGTGGTTGGCCTCCCTGACTTCAGCCTCTTCATTGTGTGATGGACATAATTCTAAGACACTCTGGTTTCCCTGAATAACTTATTATCTATCTGTAATGTGACATTTAAAATATTTGAAGATATTTATGTAATTACTCTCTGTCATCTGTTAAAGAAATTCCAAAAGCTTCTGGTATAACATGATCTTACCAGCACCTCACCCTTAACCAAATATAACATCATTCTCCTCGTACCCTTGTAGAACACAACTATTTTCTTCTTGTCTTTCACACTTGCATACTGAAAAACATTTTTTACCCTTTCCTGGCATGTGGATAGATTTGGCCTGGCACGTGGATAGAAGTGCATTCCTGCGGCAGGGAAGACCCGGAGGGAAGAGATTGTATAGTGCAGTGGGTGTGAGAGCATGGGCGCTGGAGACAGAAAGGGTTTGCTTGCTTCCGTCATCACATACTGGCCATGGGCAAGTTTCTTAAATTCTGTTCCTTAGTTTCCTCATGTATAAAATGAGAATTATAATACCTGTCTCATCACTTGCTCTAAGGATTGAAGGAGATGCTGCATTAAAATTATTTAGAACAGTGCTTGACATGGTGTGTTTTATCTCACTGAATGGAGAGCCAAAAAAAAATTTTGATATGTATAGTTTGAGATACCTATTGGACCTCTGAGCAGAGATGCATGTGTATGTCATAGGATGGTGGCAGTGAAGATGCAAAGAAGTGATCCAGTTTGAGATTTATGTTGGACGTAGGTCCGAAGAGATGTGGCAATAGAGGGTCATGGTTGATTGGATGGACTCTGAAGACAGACTGGGTTTGCAGTTTGCATCCCATGTCCACCACTTACTAGCTAGGGGCATATATTGTAACCTGAGTGCCTCAGTTTCCTCATGTTTGAAATGAGAAGCCTAATGGAAACTATCTCCTAGTTTGGGTCTAAGGATTAAAAGTCTAATATATCAAATGTATGGTATGTGCCAGATATTAAGGATGAAGGATCAGGAGTCACATTTTACTTGCTGAAGTGGGTTTTCAACATACAAGTGAAGATGTGTTGAGTAAATGAGTGCAGGGATCACGAAAACTCAATGCTCAGGGTATAAACTGTGCATTTGTCAGGGTACTGATGGTACTTAAAGCTCCAGGAGTGAATGAAATCTCACAGATTTAGTCTATGGATTGCAAAACTAATGCATGGTGTGTACTGATTATTACTAAAGGAAGAATGATCCAACAAAGTAGAAAAAAAGAAAAGATGAGAAGCACTTCACAATTAAGGTCATTGCTCAGGTATACGCAGATGACATAGAAGTAGCAGGGAGTCAGAAATAATTGTATACCTCACTAATTTTTAGGGAAAATCTAATTCCTAAATTAACTCATGAAACAAGTCTCATTGGAAGATCTATACCACAAATTATCCTTCATTTAACATTTCGCTTAATGCCTTCACATTAGATTGTAGGCTTCTGTGGCTCACACGTGTGGTGGATTTCCTTTGGTATGTCATGGCCCCTGGCATGGTGGAATGTAATAGAAAGTGCTCACTTTAAATACCTTTTAAATTAATCATTTAATTTGGTGACGGACATATCTTTTCCTTAGCTACTGGGGCCTGAATCATTTTGTCTGAGGAAGGCATTTAAGTGGACAGCTCGCTTTCCTGCCGTGCCCCAACTCCTTACCCCCAGTGACTGACCTTGGAAAACTGATCAAAGCTCAGTGGTCAAGTTTCAGGATACGTCTTAATTTATGCATGTAGAATCCAGAAATTGTCTTTTGCCTCCTACAAAAGCCTAGGTGGAAAATGAAAAGATAATGGGTTTGGGGTTTGAGCAAGCCAATGGTGGAATTTCAGATACTCAGAGCAGAACCTTTGCCAGTTTCATAACATTCTGAACCATAGTGGTCTCATATAAAAAATGGAGATGAAGACACCTACCTCATAATGCTTGAAGGTGCTGAATGAGATATGTCCTCAAACGATTGTTTTATTTTCTATCCTGCAAAATATGCTTTGTCTCAGGAAGGGTTGTGGGTGTTCTTAAATTCCCATTTAACTGTGTGCACCAACTACAGATACACTCTTCATCAATTCATTGTGTGCTTAAAAAAAATTCAGCCTATTTTGAAAAGGATGTATACATATATCCTTAAGTAGTGAGTGTATGTGTGTATATGTATTTGTGGCTATAAAATGACAGAGTTACAGAAATGTACCATTTACTTTTACAGACATAAATTACTTATTATTTCTAAATCGTTCTTCAAATGTAAGGAGGGATTTTTTATAATTGTAGTTTTTTTTTTTTTTTTTTTTTTTAAAGAGATTTAGCAGCATTCATAGTCAGGGGCTGTCATGGTCTCATTATTTCCTGGCCCCCAGAGGACAGCTGTGTTAATTAAGTACATTTAATGAGGACAATTAATGCCTCTTTGCCTATGTTCTCCTTAAGCTACTACTGTTTCTTTACTTATTAGTGCTTGTTATAATTTATTAACCATGAATTATACATCTCTGCTCCTGCCTCCCCTCCCCAGACTGAAGTTACCACGTAGAAATTTGCATAAAGTTACAAGTCAGTCAGTTCGCTTCTTGAGAATAAAGTTGCCGTTGAACAGTTTCTTGTAGTGCCGGACGTCAGAAAAATTCGACAGCTTTTCTGGAGCCAATGCTGATTTTCATTTCCAAGCCAGGAGCAAACATATAAATCACGTGCAGCACAGCGTACCTGTCTTTGGAAAGCTGGTTACAGTCACGTATATTTATTAGTTTTCTCCAGTTGAGAGCTGCATGTTTTTTTTGTTCTCCTGTTCTGTATCTTTGTATGTAGCAAACAACACACACACACACACACACACACACACACACAAATTCCTTATTACAAATATGGTGCATTTTTATGACATTTTATAGCATGATTATTTTTCCCACCTTCATCTCCATACTATTGCTTCATTGGTACTTTAAATAAGCTGGATTTTTTGCTGTACGTGGCTGTTTACAAGTTGTCATTTTGTCACTAGAGGTTTTTTTTTCTCTTAATACACCAGGTAACAGATTAATACTGTTGTCGATACATGTGAATTGACTTATTCTTTATTTGTGGATTTGTGAAAACATGTATTTCTCTTCTAAAGAGATACCCCAAATTCTCTGGTTTTTGTTTTTTTAATGAAGAGTCAGTTTTTTGAGACTTATCCAATTTACTTAATCTCTGTGCCTTGATTTTCTCACCTAAAAAATGGATTGTATGAGTGAATTGAAGGAGGTAATTTGTGCATGATACTTAGCACAGAGCTTAGTTTAACTCTTGTCCCTGGCTGTGGCAGTTACCTCATGAAAAGATGGGGTCCTTGATACATCTTCTTGAGTCTTGGTGGGCTTCGTTATGGCTTTTGCTAATAGAAATGACTCTTTACCCAGCCCAGGTAGTTTCCTCCCATCTCTTATTTTGCTGTGTCTGTGAGCTCTGAGTGGACATGTAAATATCTGACTACCCTTGAGTCTGCGACACTGGAAGGGCCATGTGTGGGCTTTATGGTCCACTGCCTTAGCTGAGCCTAGGATTCCAGCCATTTCCATCAAGCAGGCACGTGAATAAATCAGTCTTGAATGTTCCAGATTAACCCATCTATCACAGAAACCTCTGCTCATGCCCCACACCACAGAAGAATTTCTTACCCAAGCTCTACCTGAGTTCCCGATCCACACAACCTTGAAGTTTAAGAAAATGTTTGTTGCTGTATAAGCCACTAGGTTTTGGGGCAGCAGTAGATAACTGGAACCCTGATATATAGAAATAAAATGGCTTTTGTATCCTGTGCCATTACTAAAATCACTTAATAATTTCTAATGTTTTTGTATATATATTCCTTTTATATATATTCCAAATATTCTGAGTATACATATGATTTTCTAAATACATTTTTACCTGAGAATGATGACTTATATTCCTCACTTTCCAATGTTAATTAATTCATTACTATGCTCCCTTGCAGTGACTAGGGTTTGGTTCAATGTTGGGTAAATGTGGTGCTAGCACAAAGATAGTGTGTGCTCTTTTTTATTTAAGGGGAAAAGCTGTTAGGAATACAGTATGATGTTCACTTTAGGTATTTTATAGATGCTCTCTGTCAGATTAAGGAATTTCCAGTCTATTTCTAGTTTCCTAAGAATTGTTAGTTTTTAATCATGCCTGCTATTAAAAACTGTTTTAAGAAATTATTTGTATATTATTTTCTCTTGGGAATTTATAATCAAGTTGTGTACGTGTGTGTGGGGGCGGGTCCGTGTCAGTGGATGGAAAATTACTAAGTGGAGACATCAAAGTTAGGGGGATTCTTGCTAAACCAACTTACCAGGATTCTTGCTGAAGGCAGGCCAGGGTGATCAGATATTGAGAGAGGGGGATAAAGAATTTGGTCAGATATCAAGGTTGATCAGATACCAAGGGTTGGTGGATTCTCACTTAGACTTAGTAGAAATCTTGCTACAACTGGCCTTTGCTGTCCCAGCAAAGACTGAGGCCAAAGGATGAGGCTTAGACAAAAAAGAGCCTCAGAAGAGCCTATCTAAAGTTTGTTCATGGAGAGAGTCTTTGTCACCAGTCAGAATATGCCAGATGCAACTTCAAGATAGTAGACTGCAAGGCAAACCCAGATCACCCAGGCCCTCATTAGCACGGAGGCCCATCTGGCCTGCCAGACTTGATGGGCATTGAAATTGACTCGTTGCGTGTTTCTTGACTGGGCTGAGCTGCTTTCTGTGGGTCACATGATGACCATAAGGGGACCAATAGGGCAAAGACATCTGCTAGAAGAAATAGACATGCCAGCTGAGAGTAATCAGCAGCAAGGCAATAAAAGAGACCCCTCAGTCTCTACACAGGGGGCACACAACATCCACCCCTTCCCCCGCTGCTTGCTCACAGTTGCTGCTTGGCTTCTTAAAGAAAGTAAATAATAAGTGAAAGGTCTTTAAGCCAAATCATGTCGGTGTGCAGTTTCTCTTCATATTACCTGCTCTTCACCATCTCCACTCTAGGTCCTTGTTTTGACTTTGCAAGAAGAAAAAAGTTACAACCCCTTGTATCTCTTAAAATTTCTTGCTTGGAGGATGGTTTTGCCATCTTTGCAGATATTCATACATGAGAGTTTTTCATTTATGCATAATAGTGCTGCCAACGTCCCTGACAAAATTATATCCACAGCACTGCTGGAGTCCCAGCATGGGCATCACCATGACATTGAGGAGTAGAGATTGTCCATAACATCCTCTTAATACTGGCCTAAGCCAGGGTGATTATCGTGGATGCCTTCGCGTTCTTTGTGTGCGCATGTTGGGGGGAGGTGGTAGATAGAATTACTAAGCTGTAAGGAGTCCTGGAGTGCTTGAGCAATGACCTGCACGTGCGTTCTGGACACTTGGACCACTTGTATTTGTGCAGCAGTGGGAGAGAGAGGGGAAATCATGGGAAGACCAGTACAAACAAACCCTTGACTATCTAACGTTATTCAGGAAACATTTTATGGCAACTGAATTTTTCTGTTCAACTCTAAGTCCTGAGAAATGAAGCCCTCTTTATTTCTTGTTCCCTCATCACAAATATCAGTCTCTCTTCTTCCTTCTTCCAAAGGATCCTTCTTCTGTCTTTCTGAGAGCTCATGATGATAATATTCTTGATCCACCCAGGGGACCTTGGAGCACTGGAGCATGCTGCACTCAGGTGGGGAGGGTCTTGCCTCATAAGATATCCGTATAACATATGCAGCTGCCTCAATACCACCAGCATTGTCTGAGAACAGAAAAAATATATATATTGTGGTGAGAATTGTTAGTAAATGTAGTAGTGACTCTGAAATTTTTAAAACTGAAAAGTTGTAAAAATTTGAAAGTAAAATAAATACTTTTCCCGTTGGAAATGTCATCCATTTAACTCAGAGTGGAGCGAGAAAGATAGCACTGTCAAAACAGTACATTTGATTTTATTTTGTAAGAGTTTTGAGTGTGTTACATAGTGCTTAATTTTTTCTCTTGAATTATGAAAAGTTTGTGTATATTGTGATAAAGATGGGGAAAAAATAATGGCTGCCCTTTGCTGAGTCCTTGCTATGTTCCAGACACTGTGCCAAGTGATTTTCCTGTACTACCTCTCTGGAATCTAGGATAGAGACCATGTCAAGAAACTCTGTATCTAAATAACTGGCTCAAGGATCCCAAGAACAGTTGAACTGTTGAAGGACAGTCTTAACCCTATTTCATTCTGAGCCTATGGCTGTTGATTTAGGAAATTGAAGTTTTTTTTCTTTTTGTTATTATTTAGAAGGCAATCCATGACTAAGGGAGCTGAAATACAAGAGGTTGCTACCCCTTTGTTTTGTGCTGGTCTCAACCTATCGGCTGAGAATACCTGTGGCACTCACATGGGTCCCTACTACCTATGGCAAGTCCCCACAGACATTTCCCCTTTTGGAGCCAATGCTGTGGCTGGATCAGGCCTTGTCTTTCTTATAATGAATGCAAGATGCACCTCAGCAACAACCATCAGGGAATTTTGAAAAAAATATCTGTTACTCACAAGTCCCAGAGGATGTACCCGGCACATCAGGGGCCACACGGAGAAGTCTTGGGTGGAGAAAAAGAGAGGGAACACAGACCTGGGGTTCTGACTTGATTGGGGTCATGGGTGAGGTGCCTAGGGTTTCACCAGTTCACTCTTTATTGGCAAATTAAAAATATAAGAACAGAAATTAGGGCACAGGAGGGGAAAAATGGGGTCTCTCGAGCAGTCAGTTATCTAGGTTACTCAGGACTTTCTAAAAGGGGAACTTCATGGGCTGGGAGGCCTGGTTTATTATCTCATTTGTTAGTTGCTATATCATATGCTGGCAATATGTTTATTCAAGATGGAGGTCTTGGAAATGGATGCCTCATGGTTGTCAGACATGTTACAATCAAAAGAAAAAACTTATTGTCAGACACTTATACTACACTCTTATCTATGGTTTACTTTTAGATTTATACTTTCTCCCAAGCCACTGAGGACAAATAGTACTTGTAAATTCTAAATAGAGTCATGGAAGCAGTTGAAAATTTGAATAAAATTATAGTTAATTTAAAAATGCAAACATATTTCTAAAGTCTATGGCATATAAAGTACACAGATTTAGAGTTGTTCAAACTAGATTTGAATCTGAGTTCTTCCCCATAAGCTCTGTTGACTTGGGGCACATTACTTCTGCTTTCTTTGACTCATCTGTCTCATCTGTAAAATGGGGCTAACCATGACTTACCATGTGGGGTGATTTGTATGCATTAAATGAGATAATTTTATAGTGCTTAGCACAATGCTTGAGACTGGTAAATTTACAATCAGTGATAGTTTTTATATAATATCAGAGTAGGAAATACTGAAGAGAGATGTCATAAAAATAGTTATGTAATATTAGTAAGTAATAATTTACAATTATATTGAAAACATAGTCTTTTAATAACTCAGGTGAGAGCACTTAAAATTGAGGAATTTGAGTTCTGTCCCTTACGTCTTCCTCTATTTCTGACAAGTATGGGGAAAATGGAGAAATGAAGGGACCACAAGAGACCAGGATAATCCAGCCATGAACAATCAAATTCCAACTTCTTTTTATCATTTATGTGAAGTAATAAGTGATAGATACTTGTAAAGATTATAATCAATTCTGATGTAAATAGATACAGCCCCAAAATCAGATTTAAGGAAATCAAATAAGGCAGAGCCATGGAGAATCAAGGAGGGCAGACATAATTTAACTCCTGCATGATTCAAATGAATGGATATTTTTGCCTCGAATTTAACTATGATATTCTGGAAAGGGAAAAAGATGCCTGAATCACTTTTTTTTTTTCTAAAAACAGGCAAACATAAAAGATCTGTGTCTTGATAAATAAAGTTTATGCAAGGGACAACTGGAAAAATGAATGAGGGTGAGATGGGAGGAGTGATGCAGGAAAAGAAGAAAGTTTAGTTGACAGGGAATAGAACATCAGGGATGGTGACTGTTCTTAAATCTCAGCCCATGTTAATCATACTCATGTTGCAGGGAAGGGCAAAATCAGAAAAAAGTGATTATAGTACCTGGTTACTGTGGGACCTTTACTATGAGATTTCTGCCTGTTTACAATTTGGGAAAGAAAAATGCAGGAGGTAACTGATTTTCATGCTAGCTGTTGTGTTCTGAGGAAATTAAAAAAAAAAAAGTCCAGCAACAGGAGGATAACATGGATCTAAGTAGAGATATTTTATTATGAAGAAACTAAACACCACCCTCTTGTTACCATGTCTCTAAACATTATCAAGCACATCTACAAAACACATACTTACTAGACCCTTCTTCCTTTATCCCCCAAGGGTAGCAAAGCCCAAAGCCCTGCCTGGATTCAGCTTTGCAAAGATACTATAAACACTCTTTTGCATTTTCCTTTTACTTGGCATTCCATACTGGGTGGCTTCCCTGAGCTGTAAAATAAACACCGGCAAGTCCCAGGAATGTGAGAGTGGATTACTCATTAATTATAGCATTGGGGTCATCATAATGGTTTGCTCAGTCAATAAACCCATTGTCCCCTCTGCCATATAACACTCAGAGATTATAACCTCTCACCCTGAGGGGTAGAGGTAGTGACGAAATCAAGGAGATTTGGAATAGACATGAGGAAACAAGAGTGGTGGAACTTACAAATGAGCTACCATTTTCCAATTCCAATAGCTGTATTTTTGCACTACACTGTGGTACCAAGAACATCTGAGGAAGAGGGAAAAGCAAAGGGGAAAACACATTACCTTGAAGACACCCTTTATAATGTTCCTTTTTTTAATAATTTTATTTTTTATTGGAATATAACTGACATTTAACATATTAGTTAAAGGTGTCCAATGTAACGATTCCCCCTTTGTATATACTGCGAAATTATCACCACAAAAAGTTTAGTTAACATCCATCACCACACATAGTTATAATTTTCTTTTTTTCTGATGAGAACTTTTTTTTAAGATTTACTCTCTTAGGGACTTCCCTGGTGGCACAGTGGTTAAGAATCCACCTGCCAATGCAGGGGACACGGATTCGATCCCTGGTCCGGGAAGATCCCACATGCTGTGGAGCAACTAAGCCCGTGTGCCACAACTACTGAGCGTGTGCTCTAGAGCCTGCGTGCCACAACTGCTGAGCCCGTGTGCCACAGCTCCTGAAGCCCGTGCACCTAGAGCCTGTACCCCGCCACAGGAGAAACCACTGCAATGAGAAGCCCATGCACCGCAACCAAGAGTAGCCCCCGCTCGCCGCAACTAGAGAAAGCCGGCACATAGCAAAAAAGACCCAACACAGCCAAAAATAAATAAAATAAATAAATTAAAAAAAAAAGATATACTCTCTTAGCAACCTAAATATACAGCTCAGTATTATTAACTACAATCACTATACAGTACATTATATCCCCATGGCTTATTTATTTTATATAGTGTTTTTTTTTTTGAAGGAATTTCAGTAAGTCCAAAATGGACAGGTCATATTTTCCAGGCAGATCCAGTAGATTTAGTCCAGGACTAAATAAATTGAAATATCTTCTGATTGATTTGACCATGACTTGGAAAAACTAAATATGGAAATTTCCTTGATAGACAGAAAATGTTTTACTTGAGATTTAAGTTCTCACACTATACCCTGTTGCTATTTCTTCTAGAAATGACCAATTTGATGTCTGCTCAACTTGATTATTTGTAAAGGAGATTAATTGGAGATACCTCCATGATATATATGCTCTTTCCCCAAATCAAGTACCCAAATTCTAAAATATACCATTTCTTCACAAACCTGCACTTAGTACATATTACTTTAAAAAATGTAGGGGTTTTGCCATGTTAACCCATGGAAATATCAACAGTGCTTCATTTTGCCCATGTCTGGCTAACTGGCTGTACAGCTGATGCTTTGGGTTTTATTTGTTTGTTGTTTCTGGCTGATCTGTATATTGTAAAGAACACTGATGCCCACTAAAGTGTGATGGTGTTCTGTGTGAAATTGATAGAATTGGAATGTTTGGGCAGTTGACCCTCACTGTACCTTACTCAAACTTATAATAAACACAGAATTTAAAAAGTTTATTTATTCTTGTAGAAACAGAGAACTGTTACTTTATGGGTAGCACCAGGGGCACTAACTTCACTTTATCCTTAAATATAGACACATAGCTTCAAGTGCACCTTTGCTATGCATTGCCAGACCCTCTGAGACCAAGGAGACCTTTTTTTTTTCCAAAAATGATAGGCATGATCTATAAATATTAGTTCTCTAGATAGTAAATCTGGGTAAATATTGCCCTACATTATAATATAGAGCATTAAAATTCCTACCTAGATCAGAAAACTTTCATACTCCCTCTTCTGAGGTCTAAGATTGCTGCTATAGGCAGTGACAACCAATTTGAGGGTGTGGAGAAGAAAATAATTTTGTATTTAACTCTCAAAACTGTGGGAAAGGGGATATATGTATATGTATAGCTGATTCACTTTGTTATAAATCAGAAACTAACACACCACTGTAAAGCAATTATACTCCAATAAAGATGTTAAAAAAATGTGGGAAAAAAGAAAGAATTTTGGAGAGAAGAAACTGTAAATACCATAGGAATCAAAATGAGAAGTGAGGGAGAAATTAATGCTATTGGGGTAGGGGGCAGGGGTTGGACCCTAGCACTGTAGTGTTTGAAATAAATGATATTTACTGCTATCTCTCCATGGAGTAGAAGAGGGCTTGCAGCATAATAGGCTTTCAAATTACTTGGCAAATGAATTGACAAACGAATAAAGGAATAAAGAGCACTTTTTTGTATTTAGAAGGTTTATAAATATTTGAAAACATATATTGGAAAAAAATAATGTTGAGCTCTAACAATTTGGGAAAATCCAACCTCTTTTGTAACTTTATTTTTTTCTTCCAGTTTTATTGAGATGGAGTAGACATAGAGCGCTGTATAAAGTTCAGGTGTACAGCATGATGATTTGATTTACATACATCATGAAATAATTAGCATAATAAATTCAGTGAACATCCATCATCACATGCAAATACAAAATAAAAGAAAAACATTTTCCTTGTGATGAGAACACTTAGGATTTACTCCTTTAGCAATTTTCACATGTATCATCTAGCAATGTTAATTATATTAATACGTTGTACATTACATCCCTAGTATGTATTTATCTTATAACTGGAAGTTAACCACATTCTTCCCCCTCCCCTCAAACCCTGCCTCTGGTAACCACAAATCTGATCTTTTTTAGTGTGTTTGTTTGTTTGTTTTTGAGGTATAATTGACCAGCAACACTTTGTAAGTTCTTGGTGCATAACATAGTTATTGGACATTTCTATGTATTACAAAATTATCACCATGATGAAGCTAGTTACCATCTGTCACTGTACAAAGATATTGCATTATTATTGACTATATTCCCAATCTGTACACTTCATCCCCATGACTCATTTATTTTGTCCCTGGAAGTTTTTACTGTACCTCTTAATCTCCCTTATCCATTTCTCACCTGACTCCCATCACCCTCCCCTCTGGCAACCACCTGTTTGTTCTTTATATCAATGACTGTTTCTGTTCTGTCATGATTGCTCTTTTTTTTGTTTGTTGGTTTCTTAGATTCCACATATAACTGAAATCATACAGTATTTTTCTTTCCCTATATGACTTATTTTACTTAGCATAATGCCCTCCAGGTCCATCCACGTGGTCACAAATGACGAGATTTCATTATTTTTAATGGCTGGGTAGCATTCCATTGTACATATATACCACATCTTTTTCATCCATTCCTCTATCCATGAGCATTCAAATTCCTTCCATATATTGGCTATTGTAAATAATGACATGAAACATAGAGGTATGTGTATCTTTTTGAATTAGTGTTTTCATTTTCTTTGGATAAATACCCAGGAGTGGAATTGCTGGATCATATAATAGTTCTGTTTTTATTTTTTTGAGGCACCTCCATACTGTTTTCCATAGTGGCTGCGCTGATTTACATTCCCACCAATAGTGAATGAAGGTTCCTTTTTCTCCATATCCTCACCAACATTTGCTATTTATTGTCCTTTTGTTAATAGCCATTCTGATGTGTGAGGTTATATCTCATTGCAGTTTTAATTTGCATTTCCCCCATGACTTAGTGATGATGAGCATCTTTTCATCCTATTGGCCATCTGTATATCTTGTCTGGAAAAATGTCTATTCAGGTCCTCTACCCATTTTTTAATCAGGTTTGTTTTTTTGATATTTAGTTGTGTGAGTTCTCTCTGAATACTAACTCGTTATTGAATATGTCATTTGCAAATGTCTTCTATTTAGTAGGTTGTCTTTTCATTTTATTAATGACTTCCTTCACTGCAAAAGCTTTTTAGCTTGGTGTAGCCCTGCTTATTTTTGCTTTTGTTCCCTTTGCCTGAAGAGGAAATATTAAGATTGACATCAAAGAGTGTACTGCCCATGTTTTCTTTTAGGAGTTTTATGGTTTCAGGTCTTACATTTAAGTATTTAATCCATTTTGAGTTTATTTTTGTGTATAATGTAAGAAAGTAGTCCAGTTTGATTCTTTAACATGTAGCTGTTTGGTTTTCCCAACACCATTTATTGAAGAAGTTGTCTCTTCCCCATGGTATATTCTTGCCTTCTTTGTTATAGATTAATTGACCATATAAGTGTGGGTTTATTTCTGAGCTCTCTATTCTGTTCCACTGATTTTTTGTCTGTTTTTGTGCCAGTGCCATACTGTTTTTATTACTGTAGCTTTGTAGTATAGTTTGAAAGCAAAGTGTGATACCTCCAGCTTTGTTGTTTCTTCTCAAGGTTGTTTTTCATATCTGGGGTCTTATGTGTGTCCATACAAATTTTAGATTTATTTGTTCTAATTCTGTGAAAAATGCCATTGGTATTTTGATAAGGATTGTATTAAACCTGCAGATTGCCTTAGGTAGTATGGTCATTTTAACAATATTAATTCTTCCAATCCATGAATATGGTTCTCTTTCCATTTGTTTGTGTGGTCTTCAATTTCGTTCATCACTGTCTTATAGTTTCCCAAATACAGGTCTTTTACCTCCTTAGTTAGATTTCTTCCTAGATATTTTATTCTTTTTGATGTAATTATAAATGGTATTGTTTTCTTAATTTTCCTTTCTAATAGTTGTTTTTAGTGTATAGAAACACAGCCGATTTCAGTATATTAATTTTTCACCCTGCAACTTAATTGAATTCATTTATTCTAATTGTTTTTTGGTGGCATCTTGAGGTATGCATAGTATCATTTCATCTATATACAATGATAGTTTTACTTCTTCCCTTCCAATTTGGATTATTTTTATTTATTTTTCTTGCTTGATTGCTATAGCTAGGACTTCCAATACTATGTTGCATAAAAGTTGTGAGAGTGAGCATCTTTGTCTTGTTCCTGATCTTAGAGGAAATGCTTTTAGCTTTACACCATTGAGTATGATGGCTGTAGGTTTGTCATATATGGCCTTTATTATGTCTGTAAAACTCTTTATTTCTCCTTCAAATCTGAATAATAGCCTTGCTGAATAGAGTGTTTTTTAAATTTATTTTATTGAGGAAACTTTGATTTATAACATTATATAAGTTTCTTGTGTGCAACATTATATTTTACTACTATATACCCTGAAATGTGCCCACCACCAAAAATTGAGTTTCCATTCATCATCATATGGTTGATCGCCTTTACCCATTTCACTCTCCCACCCCAATCCTTACCAGTCTGGTAAACACTACTCTATTCTCTCTACCTGTGTGTTTGCTTTTGTTTGGTTTGGTTTGTTCATATATTTATTTTTGTTTATTAGTTGTTTATATTTCCCATGAATGAAATCATATGGTATTTGATACCATAATCATCTTTCTTCATCTGATTTATTTCACTTAGCATAATACCCTTGAGGTCCATGCATGTTGTCACATATTGCAAGATTTCATCTCTTTCAATGGCTAAGAAGTATTTCAAAATATATATACCACATTTTCTTTATCCATTCATCTGGTAATCGGCACTTACGTTGTTCTATATATTGACTATTATAAATAATGATGTGATGAACATGAGGATCCATATATCTTTTCAGATTAGTGTTTTTATAATATTTGGATAGATACTCAGAAGTGGGATAGCTGATATTTCTATTCTTAATTTTTTGAGGAATCTCCATACTGTCTTCCATAGTGGCTGCACCAATTTACATTCCTACCAACAGTGCATGAGGGTTCTCATATTTTGACATCATCACCAACACTTGTTTTTTTTTTCCTTCTGATAATTTTTGGTTTTATTATTATTTTTTAAATCAACGTTAACATCTTTATTGGAGTATAATTGCTTTACAATGTTGTGTTAGTTTCTGCTGTACAACAAAGTGAATCAGCTATATGTATACATGTATCGCCATATCCACTCCCTCTTGCGTCTCCTTCCCACCCTCCCTATCCCACCCCTCTAGGTGGTCACAAAGCACGGAGCTGATCTCCCTGTGCTATGAAGCTACATCCCACTAGCTCACTGTTTTACATTTAGTAGTGTATATATGTCAGTGCCACTCTCTCACTTCATCCCAGCTTACCTTTCCCCCTCCCTGTGTACTCAAGTCCATTCTCTACATCTGCACCTTTATTCCTGTCCTGCCCCTAGGTGCTTCAGAACCAGTTTGTTTTTTCTGGATTCCATATATATGTGTTAGCATATGGTATTTGTTTTTCTCTTTCTGACTTCACTCTGTATGACAGAGTCTAGGTCCATCCACCTCACTACAGATAACTCAATTTCGTTTCTTTTTATGGCTGAGTACTATTCCATTGTATATATGTGCCACATCTTCTTTATCCCTTCATCTGTCGATGGACACTTAGGTTGCTTCCATGTCCTGGCTATTGTAAATAGTGCTGCAATGAACATTGCTGTATATGACTTTTTTTGAATTATGGTTTTCTCAGGGTATATGCCCAGTAGTGGGATTTCTGGGTCACATGGTAATTCTATTTTTAGTTTTTTAAGAAACCTCCATACTGTTCTCCATAGTGGCTGTATCAACTTACATTCCCACTAACAGTGCAAGAGGGTTCCCTTTTCTCCACATCCTCTCCAGCAATTATCATTTGTAGATTTTTTTGATGATGGCCATTCTGACCAGTGTGAGGTGATACCTCATTGTAGTTTTGATTTGCATTTCTCTAATGATTAGTGATGTTGAGCATCCTTTCATGTGTTTGTTGGCAATCTGTCTGTCTTCTTTGGAGAAATGTCTATTTAGGCCCATTTTTCAACTGAGTTGTTTTGTTGATATTGAGCTGCATGAACTACTTGTATATTTTGGAGATTAAATCTTTGTCAGTTGGTTCGTTTGCAAATATTTTCTCATATTCTGAGGGCTGTCTTTTTGTCTTATTTATGGTTTCCTTTTCTGTGCAAAATGTTTTAAGTTTCATTAGGTCCCATTTGTTTATTTTTGTTTTTATTTCCACTTCTCTAGGAGACGGGTCAAAAAGGATCTTGCTTTGATTTACATCATAGAGTGTTCTGCCTATGTTTTCTTTTAAGAGTTTTATAGTGTCTGGCCTTATATTTAAGTCTTTAATCCATTTTGAGCTTATTTTTGTGTATGATGTTATGATGTGTTCTAATTTCATTCTTTTACATTTAGCTGTCCAGTTTTCCCAGCACCAGTTACTGAAAAGGCTGTCTTTTCTCCATTATATATTCTTGCCTCCTTTATCAAAAATCAGGTGACCATATGTGCGTGGGTTTATCTCTGGGCTTTTTATCCTGTTCCATTGATGTATATTTCTGTTTTTGTGCCAGTACCATACTGTCTTGATTACTGTAGCTTCAACATTTGTTATTTATTGTCTTTTTGATAATAGCCATTCTGACAGCTGTGAGGTAATATCACACTGGTTTTAATTTGATTTACCTAATAATTAGTGATGGTGAATGCCTTTTCATATGCCTGTTGACCATCTCTATGTCTTTTTTGAAAAATTGTCTATTCAGGCCCTCTGCTCAATTTTTAATCTCATTGTTTGTTTTCTTTTTTCTTGTTGTTTGAGTTCTTTGTATATTTTATCTATTGTATATATCATTTGTATATATAATATTGTATATATCATTTGCAAATATCTTCTCTCATTAAGTGGGTTGTCTTTTTGTTTTATTGATTCTTTCCTTTGCTGTGCAGAACCTTTAGTTTAATATAATCCCATTTGTTTATCTTTACTTGTGTTCCCCTTGCCTGAGGAGACATATTTAGAAAGGTATTACTAAGCGCCTACTGTATGTTTTCTTCTAGGAGTTTTATGGTTTCAGATCTTAGTCTTTAATCCATTTTGAGTTAATTTTCGTGTATGGTTTGAGATAGTAGTCTAATTCCATTTTTCTGCATGTGGCTGTCCAGTTTTCTCAATGCCATTTATTTATTTTTTTTACAGATTTTTTTTCATGTGGACCATCAAAATTCTTTATTGAATTTGTTACAATATTGCTTCTGTTTTATGTTTTGGTTTTTTGGCTGCAAGCCATGTGGGATCTTAGCTCCCTGACCAGGGATCAAACCCATGCCCTCTGCATTGGAAGGTGAAGTCTTAACCACTGGACCACCAGGGAAGTTCCCTGAATGCCATTTATTGAAGAGACTATCCTTTATCTTTTATGTTCTTTGCTTCCTTCTTACAATTGTCCATATATGTTTGGGTGTACTTCTGGGCTTTTAATTCTGTTCCATTGATCTATGTATTTATTTTTCTGCCAATACCATGCTGTTTTGATTACTATGCTTTGTAATATAGTTTGAAATCAGGGAGTGTGATACCTACAGCTTTGTTCTTTTTTCTCAGGATTGCTTTGGCTATTCAGTATCTTTTGTGGCTTCATATACATTTTAGAATTTTTTGTTTCAGCTATGTAGAAAATGTCCTTGGAATTTTGTTAGGGATTACACTGAGTCAGTAGATTGCTTTAGGTAACATGGACATTTTGACAATGTTAAATCTTCTAATCCACGAGCATGGAATATCTTTCCATTTATTTATATCTTCTTTAATTTCTTACACCACTGTCTTATAGTTTTTAGTGTACTGGTGTTTCATCTTGATTAAATTTATTCCTAGATATTTTATTCTTTTTGTTGAGATTGTAATTGGAATGTTTTTTTAATTTCTCTTTCTCCCATCTCATTTTTAGTATTGGTTTGGCCCAAAAAGTTCGTTTGGGCTTTTCTGTAAGATGTTATGGAAAAACCCAAATAAACTTCTTTGGCCAACCCAGTATATAGAAATGCAACAGATTTTTCTATATTGATTTTGTATCCTACAACTTTTCTGTATGCATTTATTAGTTCTAAGAGTTTTTGATGTAGTCTTTAGTGTTTTCATACATAGTATTATGTCATCTATAAATAGTAACAGTTTTACTTCTTCCTTTCCAATTTGGATGCCTTTTCTTTCTTTTTCTTGCCTAATTGCTCTGGCTAGGACTTCCAATACTATAAGAGTGGAGATAGTGGGCATCCTTGTCTTGTTGCTGTACTTAGAGGGATAGCTTTCATTTATTTACTTTTGAATATGATGTTAGCTCTGGGTTTGTCATATATGGCCTTTTTTATGTTGGGTACCTCCCTTCTATACCCACTTTATTGAGTTGTTATAAATAAGTGTTGAATCTTGTCAGATGCTTTTTCTGCTTCTATTTAAGATGATCATATAGTTTTCAACCTTCATTTTGTTAATGTGGTGTATCACATTGATTGATTTGTGGATGTTGAAACATTCTTGCATCCCTGGAATAAATTTCACTTGATCATGGTGTATGATCCTTTTGATATATTGTTGAATTCAGTTTGCTAATATTTTCTTGAGGAATTTTAAATCTGTGTTCATCAGAGATATTGGTCTGTGATTTTCTTTTTTTGTGTGTGTTCTCTTTGTCTGCTTTTGGTATCAGGGTGATGTTGGCCTCATTAATGACTTAGGAAGTATTCCCTCCCCTTCAATTTTTGGAATAGTTTGAGAACGATATATATTAAATCTTCTTTGACTGTTTGGTAAAATTCACCTGTGTAGCCATCTGGTCCTGTACTTTTGTTCTTTAGGAGCTCTTTGATTACTGTTTCAATCTCTCTACTAGTGATTGGTCTGTCAGATTTTCTCTTTGTTCGTGATTCTGTCTTGGAAGGTTACATGTTGCTAAGAATTTGTCCATTTATTCCAGGTTGTCCAGTTTGTTCACATAGAGTTGTTTCTAATATTCTCTTATAATCCTTTGTGTTTATATGGTATCCCTTATTAGTTCTCCTCTTCTATTTTTGATTTTATTTATCTTTTTTTTGTTAGTGAGGCTATCTAACTAACAGTTTGTCAGTTTTGTTTATGTTTATAAGGAACCAGATCTTAATTTCATTGTTATTTTCTATTTTAGTCTCTATTGCATAGTTGAGCATCCTTTCATGTGTTTGTTGGCAATCTGTCTGTCTTCTTTGGAGAAATGTCTATTTAGGCCCATTTTTCAACTGAGTTGTTTTGTTGATATTGAGCTGCATGAACTACTTGTATATTTTGGAGATTAAATCTTTGTCAGTTGGTTCGTTTGCAAATATTTTCTCATATTCTGAGGGCTGTCTTTTTGTCTTATTTATGGTTTCCTTTTCTGTGCAAAATGTTTTAAGTTTCATTAGGTCCCATTTGTTTATTTTTGTTTTTATTTCCACTTCTCTAGGAGACGGGTCAAAAAGGATCTTGCTTTGATTTACATCATAGAGTGTTCTGCCTATGTTTTCTTTTAAGAGTTTTATAGTGTCTGGCCTTATATTTAAGTCTTTAATCCATTTTGAGCTTATTTTTGTGTATGATGTTATGATGTGTTCTAATTTCATTCTTTTACATTTAGCTGTCCAGTTTTCCCAGCACCAGTTACTGAAAAGGCTGTCTTTTCTCCATTATATATTCTTGCCTCCTTTATCAAAAATCAGGTGACCATATGTGCGTGGGTTTATCTCTGGGCTTTTTATCCTGTTCCATTGATGTATATTTCTGTTTTTGTGCCAGTACCATACTGTCTTGATTACTGTAGCTTCAACATTTGTTATTTATTGTCTTTTTGATAATAGCCATTCTGACAGCTGTGAGGTAATATCACACTGGTTTTAATTTGATTTACCTAATAATTAGTGATGGTGAATGCCTTTTCATATGCCTGTTGACCATCTCTATGTCTTTTTTGAAAAATTGTCTATTCAGGCCCTCCGCTCAATTTTTAATCTCATTGTTTGTTTTCTTTTTTCTTGTTGTTTGAGTTCTTTGTATATTTTATCTATTGTATATATCATTTGTATATATAATATTGTATATATCATTTGCAAATATCTTCTCTCATTAAGTGGGTTGTCTTTTTGTTTTATTGATTCTTTCCTTTGCTGTGCAGAACCTTTAGTTTAATATAATCCCATTTGTTTATCTTTACTTGTGTTCCCCTTGCCTGAGGAGACATATTTAGAAAGGTATTACTAAGCGCCTACTGTATGTTTTCTTCTAGGAGTTTTATGGTTTCAGATCTTAGTCTTTAATCCATTTTGAGTTAATTTTCGTGTATGGTTTGAGATAGTAGTCTAATTCCATTTTTCTGCATGTGGCTGTCCAGTTTTCTCAATGCCATTTATTTATTTTTTTTACAGATTTTTTTTCATGTGGACCATCAAAATTCTTTATTGAATTTGTTACAATATTGCTTCTGTTTTATGTTTTGGTTTTTTGGCTGCAAGCCATGTGGGATCTTAGCTCCCTGACCAGGGATCAAACCCATGCCCTCTGCATTGGAAGGTGAAGTCTTAACCACTGGACCACCAGGGAAGTTCCCTGAATGCCATTTATTGAAGAGACTATCCTTTATCTTTTATGTTCTTTGCTTCCTTCTTACAATTGTCCATATATGTTTGGGTGTACTTCTGGGCTTTTAATTCTGTTCCATTGATCTATGTATTTATTTTTCTGCCAATACCATGCTGTTTTGATTACTATGCTTTGTAATATAGTTTGAAATCAGGGAGTGTGATACCTACAGCTTTGTTCTTTTTTCTCAGGATTGCTTTGGCTATTCAGTATCTTTTGTGGCTTCATATACATTTTAGAATTTTTTGTTTCAGCTATGTAGAAAATGTCCTTGGAATTTTGTTAGGGATTACACTGAGTCAGTAGATTGCTTTAGGTAACATGGACATTTTGACAATGTTAAATCTTCTAATCCACGAGCATGGAATATCTTTCCATTTATTTATATCTTCTTTAATTTCTTACACCACTGTCTTATAGTTTTTAGTGTACTGGTGTTTCATCTTGATTAAATTTATTCCTAGATATTTTATTCTTTTTGTTGAGATTGTAATTGGAATGTTTTTTTAATTTCTCTTTCTCCCATCTCATTTTTAGTATTGGTTTGGCCCAAAAAGTTCGTTTGGGCTTTTCTGTAAGATGTTATGGAAAAACCCAAATAAACTTCTTTGGCCAACCCAGTATATAGAAATGCAACAGATTTTTCTATATTGATTTTGTATCCTACAACTTTTCTGTATGCATTTATTAGTTCTAAGAGTTTTTGATGTAGTCTTTAGTGTTTTCATACATAGTATTATGTCATCTATAAATAGTAACAGTTTTACTTCTTCCTTTCCAATTTGGATGCCTTTTCTTTCTTTTTCTTGCCTAATTGCTCTGGCTAGGACTTCCAATACTATAAGAGTGGAGATAGTGGGCATCCTTGTCTTGTTGCTGTACTTAGAGGGATAGCTTTCATTTATTTACTTTTGAATATGATGTTAGCTCTGGGTTTGTCATATATGGCCTTTTTTATGTTGGGTACCTCCCTTCTATACCCACTTTATTGAGTTGTTATAAATAAGTGTTGAATCTTGTCAGATGCTTTTTCTGCTTCTATTTAAGATGATCATATAGTTTTCAACCTTCATTTTGTTAATGTGGTGTATCACATTGATTGATTTGTGGATGTTGAAACATTCTTGCATCCCTGGAATAAATTTCACTTGATCATGGTGTATGATCCTTTTGATATATTGTTGAATTCAGTTTGCTAATATTTTCTTGAGGAATTTTAAATCTGTGTTCATCAGAGATATTGGTCTGTGATTTTCTTTTTTTGTGTGTGTTCTCTTTGTCTGCTTTTGGTATCAGGGTGATGTTGGCCTCATTAATGACTTAGGAAGTATTCCCTCCCCTTCAATTTTTGGAATAGTTTGAGAACGATATATATTAAATCTTCTTTGACTGTTTGGTAAAATTCACCTGTGTAGCCATCTGGTCCTGTACTTTTGTTCTTTAGGAGCTCTTTGATTACTGTTTCAATCTCTCTACTAGTGATTGGTCTGTCAGATTTTCTCTTTGTTCGTGATTCTGTCTTGGAAGGTTACATGTTGCTAAGAATTTGTCCATTTATTCCAGGTTGTCCAGTTTGTTCACATAGAGTTGTTTCTAATATTCTCTTATAATCCTTTGTGTTTATATGGTATCCCTTATTAGTTCTCCTCTTCTATTTTTGATTTTATTTATCTTTTTTTTGTTAGTGAGGCTATCTAACTAACAGTTTGTCAGTTTTGTTTATGTTTATAAGGAACCAGATCTTAATTTCATTGTTATTTTCTATTTTAGTCTCTATTGCATTTATTTCTGCTCTGATCTTTATTATTTCCTTTCTTCTACTAACTTGGGGCTTCATTTATTCTTCTTTCTCTAGTTCCTTTGGAGGTAATTTAGATTTTTTTATTTTTAATTTTTTTTCTTTTGTTTCTTGGGGTATTACTATAGATTTGCCTGTTAGTACTGCTTTTGCTCTGTCCCGTAGATTTTGGTATGTTGTATTTTCATTTTCATTCATCTTCAGGTAACCTTTTCTTGTCTCCCCTGATTTCTTCATTGACCCAGTAGTTCTTCAGTAGCATGTTGTTTTGTCTCCACGTTTGTGATTTTTCCAATTGTTTTCTTGTACTTGATTTCTAGTTTCATACCATTGTGATCGGAAAAGATGCTTTGTATGACTTTAGTCTTCTTAAATTTACTGAGACTTGTTTTATGTGCCAGCATATGGTCTGCCCTTGGCAAAGTTCCACGTGCACTTGAGAAGAATGTATATTTTGCTGCATTTGGATGGAATATTGTATAAAATGTATCAAATTCATCTAGTCTTATATTTCATTTAAAGCTGATGTTTCCTTGTTGATTTTCTGCTTGAATGATCTATCCATTGATGTAAGTGGGATGTTAAAGTCCCCTACTATTATGTGTTGCTGTCAATTTCTCCCTTTAGATTTATTAATAATTATATTTTATATGTTGGTTCTCCTAAACTAGGTGCATATATATTAACCATTTTTGCCTTTTACTACCTTTTTAGCTTGAAGTCTATTTTGCATGATATAAGTATAGTTACACTTTCTTTTGGCTGCCATTTGCTTGGACTATCATCCTTTGTCCCTTCACTTTCAGCCTGTGGTTGTCTTCAGAGCTGAATTGTGTAGGCAGCATAGAGTTGGGTCATGTTTTTTTAATTTGTCCAGCCACTCTGTGTCTTTTGATTGGTTAATTCAATCAATTTAGTTAGGGTGATTATTGATAGATGAGGACTTAGTACTGCAGTATTATCTTTTGTTTTCTGATTGTTCTATATCGTCATTGTTTCTTTTTCCTTGTGTTTCTGTCTGCCATTTTGGTTTGGTTGTTTTCTATGACATTTTTCTCAGTTTCCTCTTTTTGTATGTTTCATGTTTTTGCTCTGTGCTTATGTTTTGTGGTTACCTTTTGGTTTGTGTATAACTTTCCACAGATTCAATAGTCTTTTTTTTGCTGATGGCATCTTATCTTCATCAACCTCTATGAGTTTTTTTTCCTATTCCTCTTCCAATTTTATGTTTTTGTTGTCTCAAATTATTCCTTTTTATATTGTTTTTACCAAACTGCAATAGCTATAGTTATTTTTCTGCTTTCTTTTTTTCTCCCTTTAACCTTTTTTTTTTTTTTCTTTGAGGTATGTGGGCCTCTCACTGTTGTGACCTCTCCTGTTGCAGAGCACAGGCTCTGGACGTGCAGGCTCAGTGGCTGCGACATGTGGGATCTTCCCAGACCAGTGCATGAACCCGTGTCCCTTGCATCGGCAGGGGGACTCTCAACCAGTGCGTCACCAGGGAAGCCCTCCCTTTAACCTTTAGGCTATAATAAAGTGTTTGAAAAGCTGTTCTTGTAAAGAGTTGCAGTTTTCTGGTTCTGTTTATCACCTTACTCAAAGTTTTGTGTACTTTTGCCTATTTGTTCCTGGTAGAAGAGCTACTTTCAACATTTCTTGTAGGGCAAGTCTAGTAGTGATGAACTCTTTCAGTTTTTATTTGTCTTTATTTCTCCTTCATATCTTAATGGTAACTTTCTTGGATAGAGTATTCTTGCTTGACAGTTTTTATCTTTAATCTTTAATAAGAATGTCATTCCATTCTCTCCTGGTCTGTAGGGTTTCTGATGAGAACTCTGCTGAGAGCCTAATGGAGGTTCCTTTGTAGGTTACCATCCATTTTTTCCCTGGCAGCCTTTATAATTCTTTCTTTGTCATTGACTTTTGACAGTGCTAATATAAAATTTCTTGGATAAGATATTTTTGCATTGAGGTAATTAGGTGTTCACTTATCTTCATGGATTTGTATATCCAGTTCCTTCCTCATTTCTCAGCTATTATTTCTTTAAATACACTCTCTGCTTCCTTCTTCTTCTCTGCTCCTTCTGGAATATCCATTACCCTAACATTGCCTTTTCTAAAAGAGTAAGGTAGCTCTCATAGCATTTTCTCATTTTTTTATATCTTATTTCTCTTTCCTCTTCTACTTGTATCATTTCTAGATTTTGATCTTCAAGCCTGCTAATTCTCTCTTCCATGTGGTTTGCTCAATGTCCACTGCTTTCTAAAATATTCTTCCTCTCATTTATTGAGTTCTTCAGCTCCTGAATTTCTGTTTGGTTCTGTTTTAAAGTTTCAGTCTCTGTGATAAAGTATTCCTCTGTTCATTAATTTTATTCCTGAGCTCTTTAAATTGTCTTTCTGAGTTTTCTTGTTGCTCATTGAGTTTATTTCTGACAGTTATTTTGAATTCTTTATCAGCTATGTTGGTTTCTGGAGGATTGTCATTTTCTTCCTGTAGTATAGCGTCACTGTGGTTCTTCACGATACTTGATGAATTGTTCCTCTGTCTCTGCATTTGAAGTTAAATGACGTTAGATATTGAGTCTTTCTTTTGTTTTCTGGTAGGTGGAGCTATAACACAAACTTTTGCATTCTTCTACCTGAGCTGTCTCTGGCTGTATTTGAGACTTGGCACATTCCAGCCTCCACAGCCTCTATATGAACTGTGGCACTGTGCCTTCATTATAGCTTCTTTTGCCTCTGAGGTCGTTGCTGCCTTGCTTCTGCCAGAGCTGCTGTTGTCACTGGGATGGTGGGCTCTTTCCTTGTGTCCAGGATCCCCTGAGTCACAGACTCTGCAGCTGTAGCAGGAGGAGGATGGTCAGAGGGAGCCATATTACATAGCCGCCTCTTCTGTGTCTCGTGTTATAAGGTTCACAGGATCTGCCACTGCAAGTGACGGGGCAGAGGCTGGGTTCATGGTCATCTCAGCATTGGAGGGACTGGGTCCCAGTCCCCACTGCCTCTGCTGCCCAGTTACCTATGGCCATGGGTGCTGCTGTGAAGGGGATGCTGGTCATGTGTGCCACCTTCCTTACTGGTACTGGGTTCTCTGTGCCATGGTCAGAGTGCTGGGATTAGAGACACTGACTCTGCTGGTCCCTTATTTCCACCTCCTCTATGTGTTCCAGTCCACCCACCTTTAAATGTATAGATTTGTGGAATTCTCTGGCATCCTGTTGTTTTGGGTAGAGGCACCTTTTAGAGTTTTGGATGTTTTACTGGTTATAGATTGAAGAGGATATGGAAAGGTACTGTCTTACTTTGCCATGTTGCTGACGTCTCTGGATAGAGTATTCTTGGTTATAAGTTTTTTCCTTTCATTGCTTTAAATATATGGTGCCATTCTCTTCTGACCTGCAAAGTTTCTGCTGAAAAGTCTGCTGACAGTCTTGTGGGAGTTCCCTTTTCCCTTGTTGCTTTTAAGATTGTCTCTTTATTTTTAATTTTTGCTAATTACAATGTGTCTTGGTATAGACCTATTAGTGTTGATGTTGTTGTGACTCTCTGTACTTCCTGGTCCTGAATATCCATTTTTTTCCCCCAGGTTAGGGAAGTTTTCAGCTATTATTGCTTCAAATAATTTTTCTGCTCCTTTCTCTCTCCTCCTCCTCCTTTGACCTCTATAATCTGAATGTTTGATGTTGTCCCAGAAGTCTCTTAAACTGGCCTCATTTTTTAAATTCTTTTTTTTTGTTCTTCAGCTTTCATGATTTCCAATACTCTGTCTTCCAGTTCATTGATCTATTTCTTTGTGTCTTCTAATCTGCTGTTGATTCCTTCTAGTGTATTTTTTATTTTAGTTATTGTTTTCTTCAGCTCTGTTTTGTTCTTCTTTATATTTTCTAACTCTTTGTTAAACTTTTCACTGTGTTCGTCCATTCTTCTCCAGTGTTCTTCTCCCACGTTTGTTGAGTATCTTTATGATTATTACCTTGAGCTCCTTATTAGGTAGATTGCCTATCTCCACTTCACTTAGTTCTTCTAGAGCTTTATATTGTTCCTTCATTTGGAACGTATTCCTCTTTTGCCTTATTTTGCCTGAGTCTCTGTTTTTATTTCTATTAGGTAGGTTGGTTACATTTCTCGATCTTGGAGATGTGGCCTTATGTAGGAGATGTCCTGTGAGGCCCAACAGCACACTCCCCTCTGGTCATCAAAGCGTTATGATCTAGGGGTGCCCCTATGTGGGATGCTGCTGGTATGTGGGACTGGGTCCTGGCACTGCTGGCTATGGGACCATGGGGTCCTGGGTCTGGTCCTGGTGCACTGATGGACATGGCCATGTCCTGGGCAGCTGGCTGTGGCATCTGGGGCATCCTGGTACTGGCCTGCTAGTGGTTGGGGCCAAGTCCTGGGGCAGCTAGCTCTAGGACCTGGGGCTGGTGCCAGTCCACTGGTACCTGGAGTCATCCCAGCACAGCAGGCTGCAAGGCCAGGGGAGTCTGGGCCAGTCCCTGCCCAGTGGTAGGCAGTGTCAGGTCATGAGGCTGCTTACTGGGGGACCTGTGGGAGCCCAAGTGTAGAGTCAGCCTCCTGGTGGGTGGGACTGGGTTCCCACATAGCTGGCTGCTGAGCCTAGGGTGTCCAGGGACTTGTGCCTACCAGCTGGTGGGCAAGTAAACTCCTTGTTAATAGGCTAGAGGGAGAACTGCAGAGTGGTGCTTGCAAGCACCAGTGTCCTCATGGTAGAAAGAGCTCCCCAAGATGGCTGCTGCCAGCATCTGTGTCCCCATGGGGACTCCCAGTTGCCTCTTGCTTCTCTGGAGGTTCTCCACGATCAGCAAGTATGTTTGATGCGTGTTCCTTTCATATTATTCCCTCTGCACCTGGTCTCAGGGTGTGTGAGATTTTGTGTGGGCCTTTTAAGAGCAGAATCTCACTTTCCTATAGCCCTCAGGCTCTCCTGTATGCAAGCCCTGCTGGACTTCAAAGCCAGATGTTCTAGGAGCTCATCTTCCTGGTCCAGTACCCCAGTCAGGAAAGCCTGATGTGGCGCTTGGACCCCTTACCCCCTGGGGAGAACCTCTGCAATTATGATTATCCTCCCATTTATGGGTCGCCTTTCCCAGAAGTTTGGATCTTGACCATAATACGTCTCTGTACCTCCTACCCATCCCATTGTGGTTCCTTTTTATATCTATAGTTGTGGAAAAAGTTTTCTGTTAGTATTCACATTTTTCTCATTGATGTTTGCTCTGTAAATAATTGGAATTTTAGTGTGACAGTGAGAGGAGGTGAGCTCAGGGTCTTCCAACTAAACTATCTTGGACACATCCCCTTAATTTCTCAGAAGTCTAAAACCAAGGTGTTGTTCAGGGCTGCATGCCTCCTGGAGGCTCTGGGGACATAGTCCTTCTGGGTTTTTTTCCAGAGTCTTGAGGCTGCCCGCATTCCTTGGTTCATGACCCTTTCTTCACATCACTTCAACCTCTTGCTTCAAGAATCCTATCTCTTACTGTCTTTTGTAACTTTATATAAGAGGGAATATCAATGGGGAAATAAAATAACATTAGATTTAAACAACAAGTAATATCATCTGTAAAGTGTATTCTCAATTGAAACACTACCTAAATTTTGGCAAACAGTAGAGTTTTAAAAATCATAAAAACTTTGCAGATATCAAGTGATAAACTTTAATAACAGCACTATTAAGTTATTAGTAGAAATAAAGCAATGTTTCTAAAAAAAAGCTTACTCTTTGATGGCTTTATCATCATTCTTTCAAATAATGTTCTTTCTTGCTCTTTTCCAAGTTCAGCAGAACGTGATCATATATAATAGCTGGAATGTCTGTTTTCAGTTTGCATTTTTTTTTTAGATTACTGAGCACATTCACTTTTCTAACATAGAACCAAAAGATTATAGCAACAAAATGCCATTTGAAATATGCTGAACGACTTGCTGACATTAAGGACTTTATGATAATATTTTAATTACTTTGTTTACCAGCTAGAGAGTTTTAGGTAAATGAATCCTATCGGTTTCAGTTTTGTAAAGCTCTTTTCATAAAGGCATGTTAGATTTACTTGAAATTAATGACCAAGTGATTAAGGAGGATTCAATGAGAATTGCACACACTCGTCCCTAAACAATTTTTCCTTAGAAGTTACAAATTAAAATAAAGGCTAAAGGATAGTAATGTCTGAATATCTCTAATAGTTTATAGATCTTTTGTAATATTTTCAAATTTGAAGTAAATGAGTGTTCCATGAAATATATTACTGTATATATACTACACAGTATAATATTATGTAATATTGGGTATTTGAATATAATATTATAGTCAAATGAATAGAAATATGATTAGCTTAGTGACTTTAAAATTTTATGACTGTTTACCATTTTAAAAAAGAAAATTTTATGTGTATTGGATTCAACTATTTAATCAAAGAGAAAGAAGAAAATAATTTTGCTGTTTATGGCCATACCAAGATCTTCAGTCACTCAGTTTTTTCTCCCTCACCCAGTCTTGTGTTTGCATTGGATTCCTTCCACGGTCACATACTCAATGTTTCATTTTTCACTAGCCTAGATTTCCAAGCCCTTTGCTGTCCCTGTATGTCCATGCCAATCTTCAGCTCTTCATCCTTCCCAAGAGGATGGCGTTCAGTAATAACTGGAGAGGCAAGCAGAGGTCCCATCTCTATGCAGCTGAGGCCACTTGGCTCCATCTCTAGTTTCTGCCTCATTTCAGGCTCTCGAGGCAGGCTGCACTGAAGAAGTTTTAATTCCCTACATATAAGGCTTAGTAATGTGTCATTCTTGCTTTGTGACCCAGTTGGACCTTATGCCCTGGGTCTAGTCATGAAGTTTCGATCTTGTCCCATTTTTCTCAAATTGTTTTGGTACCCTGTTAGAAACCTCTGCTCCGTTCTTTATGTCTTTCCCAGCTTTGTGTCCTATGCCATATTCTAGTCTTGATTGGCGTCCTGCTCTCTGCTGAAAGAATTGTATATTTTCCCCACTTGTACATCCTCTAACTTCTATTTCAGTATCAGTGCCAGATTTTTAACCTTGTACTTTTTTTTGATTTCTAAAGAATTTGTCCAATAGGATTTCTCTCATTTTATTTAAATAATTCAACTGTTATCTCCTAAAGTAATAATTTTATTATTGCATTTACATAATATAAGACAACCATTTTGTTATCAAATTTATAGTACCTTTATAGATTAAAAACCTATTTTTCTGTTTTGTTCTGGACGAAGATTAGCCTCTTTTGTATGACAACTCTATATCTAGTTACCTTGCTGGGCGCTCCCCGCCATACCTCACCTTCCCAGATCACAACCGTTGTTTCAGGGCTCCTCCCTCCCCAGGTGTCAGAGTTACCACATTTTCCCATAAAGTGAAATGTGTATAACCAATCACAGTTTCCCCTTAGGAAACACATTGTCTTAAAACATGCTTTCATGAGTTGATTATTTCCCTCATGTACTGTTTGCATTCACACATACACAAGCATGCACACACATGGATGTATATATGTGTCTATGTGCGTATTATGTTCTAAAGGCTCTAATTTAATTTGTCAAACATGCATTCCACATCCCCACTCCATGCAGCCAGTCTCTGGAGAAATGTATTTTCTTACATATGTAGTTCTTTAATATGAAGTATTGATTCAAATGCCATCGCTTTTGGAGAAGTCGCATTGAAAATCAAAGCAAACTTACTTGTATCTGTATAACTCCAAATTGTATCAAAATATGCAAACATTTAGAAAATCTGTTTGGTGTTCATGTAAATGTAAATTGTCAATACTGTGAGATTGTTAATAAGACATGAATTTCAATTTCCCCTATTCTTAGGAAATGGGGCAGTCTAACCAAAGTGATTATTTTAGATTTGTTTTCATTTTATATAGTTCAGTGAATCTGCTAAACTTTCTATCATTGTAGGGATTTTCAAATTACATTTTTTTTTGCAGACTGTCCTGTATACAAAATACTGAAATATTCAATAGGTGTTAAATTCATCAGTAAAAATTTAAAACGTATTTCTTGTTCAAAAGTATGAAATGAAAAAAATTGTTAAAGTGCTAATCTTATTACTAACATGAATTCAAGCCACCGCCCCCCAAAGTTAGTAAGGATAGTGACAAAAATTACTTATTTAACAATGAGGCTTAATGTGTTGCTTGTAAAAGATGAACATTGATTCTTTTTTCTTTTGTGGAATATTAATAAACATTAACAGAAAGCAGCATCTTATTTTATTTCATAAAATTGTATTGGTCATGTATCCTCTATTTAGAAGCTATTGATATTTGATGCACAATCTAGAAAAATGTTATGCAATGTTTAATTTTGTATATTAGTTTAAACTTGTAAATGCATAAAAACTAATTATAATTTATGTGAAAAACTGAAAAATTCAGCTACTGGGTTAAAGATATTCTCCACATACTCATTATACAAATATTAAAATTCCTCTGTGAGTTATCGAGTATCCATCCTGGAGACTGACAGTTTATTTTTACTGACAAAATTGAATAAAGGAACAATAGAACAAGGGATGGCAGCTATGGTATCAGTTTGCTCAAAAATGTTTACTTATTGCTCACTATTGACTAAGAACTGGGGTTGTAGGAACAAACAAAACAAATACACACTGTCAGCTTACTGTTTAGTGGGAAAATCAAATAATTATGCAAATAAATATTCATTCACAGGCTGTACTACATACTTGAAAGATAAATGACAAATGACAAGTTGTGACAAGTTGTAAGGCATTGGGTTAATTTAGAATGGGGTTGGTTTCAGAGATGTAGGAAGATTTAAAAACTCATCACCACAGCTACTTTCATAAAAATCTTTCAGGACTAACTCTAAATCCACTTATATTTTATATTATCCTAATATTATATAACATTATATTTGTATTTTGTATATAATAATTTATATTTTCCTATTAAAAATAAGCATTTG
>NW_020173763.1:1771946-1775102 GCF_003031525.2 Neophocaena asiaeorientalis asiaeorientalis
CTCAATAAATACTGGTAATCAGTATCGTAGAATGGTCAACCTTAATTTAGTTCAGGTTCTTCTAATGAGGTGGTATTTCAGGTAATTCTATTTGGTACTGTGTGCAAATTTTGGACTGATTTTCGCAATTATTACCAAAACTCATGTAAAAGTGGCTTCCTCTTAACATTGTATTTTGACATGCTGGGTCCCCATGTTACCAGTGGAGGGTTTGGGATCAGAGCAAGGAGGTAGCAAACCTAGGGAATGGCCAGGGAAGTAGGGAAAGACATGCATCTTATAAAGAGAGTGGATCAGTGATGTTGAAATACTCTCCTCGTTAGTGGAGTGCTAACACTTTTATAGGATATTAGTGGAAAGAAGCAATGGAGCAAGGATGGAAATGACAACAAGAGGCAATATTTATTGATATTTAACATGTGTCAAGAATTGTGTTTAATGCTTTATATTCTTTATTTTTTTAATCATCTCTATAAGGTAAATACTTTGATTTTTAGCACTTCAAGGAGAAAAACGCTAAGATTTAGAAAGTTTGAGTAACTTTCCAAAGGTGATTTAGGTAATTAGTGGATGCGGAGGCTGCAACCATTTTAGATGAATCCTGCACTTATCTTTTTCTGAAACTGATTGTGTGTTTGTGCAGTTCTGAACTCAGTTTATTTTTTGTGTTTTTTAACGAATCTTAGCCTAATCTAACTCTAATAGATTTTCTCCTAGGCTTTTACCTTCCACAGTGATGGCTATACATGAGAATAAAGGTACTGGAGGTTTAAAAACCAAACAAACCAAAACCCAAACAACAACAACAACAAAAAAAACACCTCCTTTTTATGTTGAGCTTTTTCTATTTTAGAAATTTTTAGGTAAGTCCAAAACACTTTAAGTAGAATCATCTTAGGAAAAGGCAGTGTATTGAATTAAATATATTGCCAATAATTCTAATCAGAGGTGGCCATTTTTGCATGTTATTTTTCTTAAAGTAAGTGTTGACCATTCATGGTCTCATAATTGCAAGAAATATGTATTCCAGTGTAGTGCCCTTTGGGAATAATGTTAGCCAAATAGAATCATGAGAGCTATAATAATGTAGAGAGATTAGTAATGATATAAAATTACTTAGAATTAATTTACCTGGAAAAATAGCATTAATAAAACTGTAAGGGTTGGTGCACACTATCTAGTTTGTCTGTAATTTCTTTTTTCCAGAGATTTTCTATAGTGCTGTCATATTTTCTTAAAGGTCTCTTTATAAGTAAACTCTAATTTATAGAAAATAATGCATACCATTATATCACAACTATGATGTTATATGAGACATTTGTCACTGGGAATTTATTTGATCGTTTCTTTTTCCTACATTTATTGTGATTTAGATCTTTTAAAAATGCTATCTTACTTTTCTTCCGAATGCATTTGTGATCCCTACATAGATATGATAGTACATCTCACAACAAGATTGCTTACAGGTTTGTTCAATACCATCATTTTCATATCAATGAAAGCTGAAATTTCTTGAAATTAGCTATTTATTCCTAAAATATGAACATTTTATCATTAAGTCTTATAAATACCTACATATTCCTTATAGATACATGGTTTAGTATATAGGAAATTTTTAAATTAATTGTTTGTGAATACCTAACAACAGAGGATGAAGAAACGAGAACAAGGACACGAAGAATTTCCTCCTTCTCGCTGGTGAATGGTAAACTCACGTCCATATTTGTAGTAGATTGCATTTTTCAGAGATGGCCACATATCATTTCTCTTATGCTGTTCTTACAGAGTGACTGACACTCTTCCACCCAGGAGGTGGGATCTGTATTCCCTCCTGTAGAATCTGTGTTGGGATGGGGTCTGCTTGACTCCACAGGATTTAGTGGAAGCAAATTCTATGTAGTTTTAATGCTAGGTCTTAAAAATGTTATAGGTTCTGTCTAGCTATCTCTCTGTCAGGCTACATGACTGTAGAACCCAATTGCTGTGATGTGGGGAAGCCTGGACCAGCCCATCTGGAGAGACTATGTGGACAGGCACAGTGGAAAGGAACTGAGACCCTTAGATGACAGCCAGTATCAATCACCAGATTTGTGAGTAAATTACTCTTCAAAAGATTCCAGGCCCCAGTCTCTGGGATTTCACCAACATTGTGAAACAGAGACAAGCTATCATTGCTGTGCCCTGTCTGAAATCCTGACCACAGAATCAATGGCTGTTTTGTGCCAGTAAGTTTTATAGTAATATACTATAGAGCATTGGATAATTGGAATAATATTTAATATTTTTAAAGAAGTGGATATATCTTGGAATAAGATCCATAAGAGATCAGAGATTGTTTTTTTTTTTTTTTTTACTGTTCATGAGACTTGGCCATAAAAATTAATTTATGTCTATGTATTAGGCTTTGTCTCACTAAATAAACCATTTAATTCAATTTTATTAAGTTAACAATTGTTCTAAATTGGTCTTAGTAGTAGAGTTACCAATGGGAAATCAGATCCAACATGTTGGGGTTAGAACCACCAAGAGTTTGCCCATCTCTGATCACATGAGCTGGTAAGTGGGACCACAGTTGAAGGTCTTAGCCCTTGTCATAGGTTATAGCTGTTTGGTTGGCACATCCTTCCTATTTCAGTGTTTTTACTGATATCACCAATCCCCTCTGATTTGATTAGTAGGAATCAGTGGCAGTAAAGTCAAAGTCCAGGAGTCCAAAATCATGACTTTCCTGGGAGAAAATGGCTACTCTGTGAAAGAAAATTCCCTGTAGCCAGAAAGAGGGAAGAAAGAAATGGGGAGTTGATTCTGCTTTCTTCTTTCAGTGGGTTATTTTGTTATTTTGTTCTTAATGTACCTCAAGTGGGAAAGTAAAAATATGCACAGACTAGTTCAAAATCTGTCTTTTACAACGAGCACAGTGGAAAAAACATGAATTTTTGAAGCCACAGAGAAACAATCTTTCTTTTCATGTTAATAGTTTTGTGACTCAGGGCCATTTATTTCCTATATCTGAAAGTGCATATTTATTTAATGTGGTTAGTAAACCCATCAAACAGAGGTAGATGTTGTTGAATAATGAATGAGATTGTAAACGTAAAATGTCTAGCACAGTACAAAACTGAAATATATATATGTATAAATATATATATATATATA
>NW_020173763.1:1775187-1832195 GCF_003031525.2 Neophocaena asiaeorientalis asiaeorientalis
GATTGAAGGAAATGGAAATAGCTGCAAATGGTAACCAAGGTACACACATTCTCTCTTCTCTTTGCATCTTCCCCTTTCTCTGGGAGATCTCAACTAGTCCCTTATCTTCAAGTATCATCTATGTGGTAACTTTATATCTGCATCCCAGAATTATCAGACAAACAAGAGAGTATGCTGGCAACACAGATGATATAGCTCAGCTGAACAGGAAAAGGGGTCAAGAGAAAGAGAAACTTGGACATAAAAATGATAGAGGAACCCGTTGTCTTGTGAATGGAGCTTTGGAAAGACAAAATTCTGGACATGAAAAAGAGGGTGTTGTGAGTTAACGGAGGAGGAGTTTTAAAGGCACAGGTTTGTGTTAGAAAAGAGAAGCATTACGTTAGGGTAGGAAGAAGACACATAGCACCATAAATAGGAGAATGCAAGGGGGAAAATTGTCGGCGAGGGGAAACGGCGCTGAAGTAAAACAGATGTGAAGCCCATTGAATGTAGTACTGTGGTCACCTGGAGGCTGGTGAGCATTCATGACTTGCGGTGCTCAGCCAGGGACTGGGGGCTTCGGATGATTCTGTAGTGTAGGTTAGTGTTCCTTTTCACTGTTCGTAGTGGTGGGTACTCACAGCAGCAGGCAGCAGCCGGAGTCTGGCCATAAGAGCTCTGTGGCTTGGCGCACAGAGTTCAGGTGGTGTTGTGCGGAAGCTGTGTTGTGTGCCACATGTGGACGAGTGGCAGAGTACAGTGGTCTTACTTGAGAATCGTAACAATTTAGCACAGTATTTAGCTTGAATGTGTAGTTCGTTTTGCAGACAGAATAAATACAATTGTCCTTTACGGTTTGATTTCTGGGTAGAACTGAAGCACAGCCATGGAAGATGGCAGAATTTGACATCACACTCATTAACATGAGTTGCTTCATCTTCCTATTATTGAGAGTTAACATGGGAAAGGGAGCTAATGACAGCTGCAGTTTGAACACTGGGTGGATTACATCGCTGGTCATACCTAGTAACAGTTGGTGGTGAGGTGGGAGAAAAAGAGGTGGGGAAGGACACGAGGATGACATTGAAGTGTGGAGCTTTAGATCTTACAGGAGAGCGTGAGTCAAGAACCTTAAAAATATTGTCACTTTTTAAAAAAATCTTAGGCTGGTATGGAGCAGAAATATGGATAACATCAACAAATATTTGAGCTTCCAGTTTATTCTTAGGATTTTACAACCCATCTTATAGTTTCTGTTTATGTGTTTTTTTTCTCTTCTGTAATCCTTTTTCCATTAATCTATGTGTACAATAGAAGATAAAGCATTTTCCTTTTGCAGTGAATGCTAGTTTTCTCTTTATTAAAAGCTTCCTTGAAATTCTCCCTTTCTAATTATGTACCCCATTTGCATTTTAATCTGTTTCCTTTAAATTATTCATAGCTAATATTTTAGGTTTTAAATTATTCTCAAAAAATTCCTACATTGTGTGTGTGTGTGTGTGTGTGTTTTATACAGCAGTAATTTCTCAACTCTGGCTATATGTTTGAGGGGAATATCTGTGAGCGGTATTTAACCCCATCCTCAGATATATGATTTATTTAGGACATCTAATTTCTGACAGTTTTTAAAGCTCCACTAAGTGGCTTTAATATCATTTTAATGTACAGACAGTGATGAGAATCATAGAATTAGACTATTTTCATTTCTGAGAGTTTTTACAGGCCCCCTAAGTGATTTTAATATGGCTTTAATGTACAGATAGGGATAAAAATCATTCAATTAGAATATTTAAGTTAGAATACTTGATTAAAAATTAGACATTATCATGATTTACTGCCCCCTCTTTCGCTACAATTTTTATACAAATGAAAATTCCTACACTGGGATTTGGTCAGCACTACTGCAAGTTTCACTGCAGGAGGTGTGAGGATGCCAACATCTGGTCATGCTTGTCCACAACTCAGCATTTCATACATAAGCCACTTGGCAACAACATGTCAATATGGTCTCTGGCATTTTGAAAATTCTTTTCTGCATTAGTCAATTCATCTGTGTATTTTGAGTGATGAGTCATAAGCAGCTTCTTCATGATCTCTTTCATCAGGTTCTTTTCTCAAAAAAATTCCTGGGAGTAAAATGAATCTCATGTACTTGGGCACCTGCTAGGGCTGATGAAAATCCTGGTTGTTTTGTTTATATGTAGTTATTGAAATGGTCTTTGTATATAAACAGTCACAGGTGGCCACATTTATTCTGCTTAAACATCTGCAGAGGTTGCTAGGAAAATCTCAGTTATAATGATTTATTTCCAGATTTATTTTATACACCATCTGCTGATTGATAACATTAATAGAATTTTTCCTTATAATGTTGTTTCAGAAAAATTAAATCTGTTTACTCTTCCCAGCAAAGGCAACCCTGAAAAATCGAATGTTGTTGCTTTTGATTGTTTGTTTAAAAAAGTTACGATATATGTTCATTCATTCAAGGTTATAATTCCTGGTTGTTTTGTTACTGCTTCATTTCTCCCTTTAATGATTCCTTGCTTAAATTACTTATTCATTCAATACTCACTCTACAGACAGAGCCATGCAAGGTGCTATGAAGCATTTCTCTGATAGCTCAAAGACATCAGATCTGTTCTGCCAGTACAGTGTTTGCAGATTCCACCCCAACCCTCCCAGAATGACAAACTGCCAGGTGCAGGTTCATTTACTATAGAAAGATGACATTTGTGTTGATGACAGGCTGCTATGCCTTGAGTTGACGTCTAGACACTGAAGTTGTGGTTAGTTATTGAGATATAGTTGATACCCAAGGGAAGTTGTGTGGAGGAAACTGTACAAACTTTGTAGTCAGATAAATATGGGAGAATTCTGTTGCTGGCTTTAATATGCTGAATGGCAGTAGATGTGGCATTAGTTCTACCTAAACCTACGGGTAGAGTTGTTTTGAGGATTAGACCTAGTAGTTTATTGAAATTTCCCAGTACAATGCTCAAAAATATCAAATGGTGTTAGTACTATCTCTTGATGTGATTACTGGCATTAAATATTAAAGGATAATCTACGTACTTTTTTCCTTTGGATGTTTCTGTCCACAGTAAATATCCAGTCCTCTGTCTTGGTGAACTGAGCTGGACATTTGTTTTGTTTCTTCCTTCACCGTAGACAGAGTAGTGTAAACTTGCACTCCAATCCCTGTCCTCCTCTCTCCATGTTCAACATTGATCGCATCTCCTTGATTTTCAGATTTTGACTCTAGATTTGGGAGAGAAAAGGAAAAGAGTCACCTCATATCTACTACTATTATTGAACTTTTTTTTCTTCATTTCAACTACATTTAGATCTTCCATCCAAATCGTGTTCCTCTGTGGCTCCAAATCTATCCTTCAGTTTGCTCTCTACTCACTAAATAGGAAGATGACTTAGGTCATATTTCCCCTTTCTGAGTAAAGAGGTTCCACAGAGTTATTCACTCCATAGTTGGTAGGACTTCTGCAGACCACAAACAGTGGAAAAAGCATGGGAACCACAAAGGAGACTGGTCCTGAAAAGCATCCATAAAATAAGTAAGTGAATTAAATGAAAGATAGACCAGTTCCCAGTTTAAGGTTTTGGCCTGATCTCTGCTCACAGGGGTGAAATATATTGTTTGGCAGCAATGTAATTGAAATCCTCTTTTTGGGGAAATAAAACTGTTTGGGGAGAAAAAAAATAGAATAGTTTATCTGAGGTTGACTCATAATCTACTCAATACTGGACTATTTTTACAAGTTTCTGTGGTGACTCCTCTATAGTCAAGATTTGGAGGCTGTCAGATCCTTACTGACACCTTATCTCAAAGTATTCTACCTTCAGTGTAGTAGTCTGGAAGAAATTTCCCCAGTATAAAGGCTTACTTTTAACGTGAAAAGCCTCTGCAATAAACAGAGACTATATGGAAAGAGAAGCTAGGAGGTGCTTTCTTTAGGTTTGAGTTTTAACTATTGCTTAAATAACCAAGAATTCAGGTACAATGCTAGACATGTAAAGATAAAATTTTAAATGTATGGGCCCTGTTCTCATGAGCTTAACAATTAATAGACATTAAACCCAAAAATAAACATAAAATGTAAATATAATTTTTTTAAACCCCAAAATAAACATAAAATGTAAATATAATTTTTTGTTTGTTTTGTTTTTTGTGGTTCGTGGGCCTCTCACTGCTGTGGCCTCTCCTGTTGCAGAGCACAGGCTCTGGACGCGCAGGCTCAGCAGCCACGGCTCATGGGCCCAGCTGCTCCGCGGCATGTAGGATCCTCCCAGACCGGGGCACGAACCCGTGTCCCCTGCATCGGCAGGCGGACTCTCAACCACTGCGCCACCAGGGAAGCCCTGTAAATATAATTTTTAAGGTCATAGTAAACTGACATTAAATAAAAGGAAAGGTGTTATTAAATAATCACAAATGGCTAAAGCTAAGCTAGGAAGCTATTTATGGAATGCTTTCCTTAGGAAATGACATTTATGACAATTTCTGAATGATCTGGTAATTTAGTAGTTGTGAGAGTACAGGGACGTGGTTAAGCTAATCTGGATCTTGGTGGTGGGCTTTTTTTTTTTTTTTTACTGTGAAAAATGACGTTTTAGAAAAATAGTACTGTTTTCCAGATTTGTTGAGGTATAACTTGAATTAGGAAATTCATCAGTTTAAAGGGTACCTTTTGATGAATTTTGGTCATTATATAGTCCTGTGAACACTGCCATAATAAAATATAGAACAATATCATCACCTTTAAAAGACTCCTCATGCCTATTTTCAGTTGTTCCCTTCTTTTAACAAATGGATCCAGAGCCATAATCTTTCTGTTACTATAGAAATTTTGTTTCCTAGCCTTTCATATAAAGGTAATTAAAAATAACATGGCCTTTCATTTCTTCTTTAACTTAGCCTAAGGTTTTGAGACCCTTACATGTTGTTACGTTTGTTATTTGATTCATTTTATTAATTAGTATTGCATAATAGGATAAAATCATATCCATCGTCAGTGGTGTTCTGAACCAAGTGGTCATTTTCATTATTATCTAGGAATATATCAATCCACAAAATAGTCCAAGCAGCTGAATGAGATTAAATTTCTTAGGCTCCTGTTTGGAAAGATTGCTATTCAGAAAGCATGCCAGTCGGGCAGACCCATTAAGGGAAAGAGAAAAACAGGCCAAGGAATAATCAGTGAAGAGTCCGGAATATTCCACTGAGGATTATATAACGCTTCACCACTGTCATCCTGATAATGACCCAGGAACTGGCAAGAGGAGATAATTTTTTTCTGGAGACAACTACATTCAGTGACTAAACTGTCTTTCTGAGGAGTATGTTCCAGGAGGAGGGGAGGGAGACATGTCAGTAATATTTTGAGTTAGTTTTTGAGCAAGCTGTTCCAATGCCCAACAGTATCAGATGACTGGCTTATAGATAGCATGGAAAGTACATGGAATCCATTGAGCATGAGTCCATTTCTGAGTGCTTTCTGCGATAAAAAAATGCACCATTGTCAGACTACAAATGGTCTAAAAAGCCAAAAACATAACACAGATTAGCTTTAAGGACCACAGTAGTGGGACCACAGTCAGTTTTCTGTGTTAGAGCAACAATAGCGTAACCCAAAATGTATCGACAGCAGTGAGGCGCCACCAATGGGGGTCAAAGATCTGAGGTAGTCAGATTGCTAGCAGGCAGGGAGAGGGCAAGGGGGCCATGCAGTATAGTCTCCTTCACCTAAAGACAAGTAAGTCAGGTTTTGACAGGAACAACAGTCTGGAGCGCAGTGGTAGCCTCTGCAAGAGAGACAGTCTTTACTTTGTACATAGAATTTTGACTGGTAGATGGCATTGTTATATCAGATATGGTGATGGATCTAGGGAGCGACGGTGGTGATCTAGTTCTATCATCAGAGAATTGCCCTTATTCTGAGCATCTATATCAGTGACCCAAACAGTTTGATCAGCAGCAATGATTTGTTTCCATAGTCCAGAGCCCTCGTAGATTGATCTTTAATCTGCCAGTCTATAGTTTTCAAAGTGACTGTCCCAATAGCTAGGTCATTGGCAACAGTCCAAGGGTCAGTAAAAATGTAATGAGGTTTATCAAGGGGAGTATTGGTCAAAACCAATTGAGAATGGCCTTGATTTCTGCCCACTTATTGTAACAATCATTGTCTATTTTCAGTTCTGGTTTGCTGCCACTCAAGTTGACCAGCCATAGCAGCCCAGTGGACACCACTGTTTTCCAGGTTAGCTGAACCATGGGTAAACCAGACCCAGCTATTTAGGGAATCCTCTGAGTCAAGGGACCCACTGAGCCAGCAGTGTTCCTTCAGATAGCTGGATGGAAATGAAATTTCTTTCCGAAAGATAGATTTAACATTTTTATCTAAACCCTAGATGCTGTGAGATACCTGTCAGCTCTGTTCTTTTAATGTTTTTTTTCTTTAATAAGGTAAAATTGGTATATAACATCATGAATTTCAGGTATACAACATTATAAATCAATATTCGTATACACTACAAAGTGATCACCGTTATCAGCTCTCATCTTAAAGGTACTATTTTCATTTGATTAGTGAAGGTTTTGGGGCACTTCCAATCTTGTTAGTTGTTGAGTCTGAGTTGACCCACTCCCAAAATGGGAAGGTCAGGAGCGATAATCACATGGTTTCCATGGGTGAGACATTAAGTTTTAGTTAGAGTTCATTAGCAATCTGCTGTTCAAATGGGTTTTCCTGGTATCAGAGACCTGATGAGTACAATACCCCAAGGGGCTCTTCTGGGTAAAGCTGCCTCTCTTTCCCAGAGAGGATGTTTGTTTCCAAACATTAAATCATCAAGCACAGAGACTTTTAGCTCAAAGGAGTATTAAAATTCTGTGGACCCGAAAGTCCTAACACTTCTCTACCTGCAGCTCCTTCCAATCTGTAGACTCCCCCCCAAGTATTTGTGGGACAGTGATATATAAGCATATAACAAATATAGCCCAACTATACATTTAGATGTGAAATCTACAACAACAGTACCTTGAATTGGTCTAAAAGGCCTTACCGGCTAGGTCATGTTAGCATCCTTTTCCTAATATGAACTTTGCCCAAACCCATCAGTTTATGGTCATTAGGAAAGTAAAAAAAAAAAAAGACTAAAACTTTTGAGAATGGACCCTAAGAAACCTTGTAGTTGCTATTGAAGTCCCTTGAAATGCTCTTTCTTAGGGTGTTCTTGGAATGTTCCCTCTCAAAGCTTAGCTGCCATGCTGTAGAAACCCAAACCACATGAAGAAATTGTATATAGGTGTTCCTTTGGAAGTCTCCAGCTGAACCCCTAGCCGATTTCCAGCATTGACTGCCAGCCATGCCTGTGAGAGTGAAACAGTTTGGAAGACTTTGTTATTTGAGACAACTGATATTTTCTTATACTTAAATTCAGGAGAAAATTACTTTTTAAAATAAAATGACTAATTTTCACATAAAATATATAAATAGGTTAAATATAAGCAAGGCTTAGAAAAAATTCTAAGAGAAAGAACTCTAAGGGAAAGAATTCTAAGTTTTGCAAATTGCTATTTTTAAAAACAACACTCTTTTTTAACTCCAAGGGAACATTGAAATGTTAAAAGAATCCACACCATGCACATTGTAAAGAATGTTATAATATACTAAATCTACAGGTAACTTGGAATTTTAGTTGTTTCTTCTGGTCCTTATCACCATGTTAGTTTTCTTTCTTAACTTGTATGGGAAAAAAGGAGAACTTTGATAATAAAGTTGGACTTGATAATAAAGTCCAAAGTTGGTAGGGGAAATAGAAACTAAAAAGTAAAGGTAATTATTTTCTAGAAATTTAGAGATAATAGCAATTTCGTCATAGATCTTTCCTATTCTTTGAATATTCATTTCACATGGTTTATAAGACATTTTCAGTATTACTCAGTTATTCTTTTTTAATATTTAATCATTTTCTCCAATATGAGGTATAAAAAAATAATTCTCAAGTTCTCATATTTAATATTTGGGGCTCTATATAGAGGGTTTTTAGGCCAAACATTAAAGGCTGATTAATAATGTATGGTACCTGTGAAATTATTTTTCATTCAAAGTAAGCAAATTATTTGTAATCTCTCTGCAAATGTTAACTTAATAAGTAAGATCTAAACTTACAATGTGCTAATGTTTATTTTTTTATAATTAAAAAATCTGTAAGACTTAGTTTACTAGTTCAGTTAAAATTTTCAATTAGGAGTTTAAGTATATAGTTAAAATTAACCAGCAGGGCAAAGCATAAATTCATACAAAGAGCCTGCATTAATATAACAATTCTATTCAGAACAAGAGATTATTTCTCTGTCCCTCTTATTTCTTACTGAAGAAAAAAAAGGCGCTCCAAACTTAAAGGCTTAAAACAATTCATCCTTACCTTTCATGACCCTGTTGGTTGACAGTTTCAGCTAGGGTTTCCTTGCCTCAAGTTCTTTATATGATTGCATCAGATGGCATTGAGGCTGTAGTTATTTAATGACCCAGCCAGGCTAGAATTCCAAGTTGTTTCATTCTCACAGGCATGGCTGCCAGTTGATGCTGGAAATTGGCTAGGTGTTCAGCTGGAGATTTCAAAAGGAATACCTATATGTAATTTATTCATGTGGTTTGGGTTTCTGCAACACAGAAAATAAGTTTTGAGAGGAAACATTCCAAGAAGGAATACCCTAAGAAAGAGCATTTCAAGGAACTTCAATAGAAACTACAAGGTTTCTTAGGATCCATTCTCAAAAGTTCCAGAATATCACTTCTGTACAGTATCATACGTCAAGAAAATTGCTAAGGATAGCCAAAGTTCAAAGGGAATTAACCTCCACTTCTTGGGAGGAATAGCAAGGGATGTGCAGACATCTTGATTTCTTACAACTCCTAGCGCTTTTTCCAACCATGTTTTCAGTACTGATTCTGCTAAGTTTATCTTCTGAGAGCTCAACAGGAGCACATGAAAGGAAGACTTTACAATTCTTGGGTTTATGTTATTTATTAGTTCATTTACATGAGAGAAATGTAAGTGTAGTATTTTCATTATATTCACCATGTGAGGTTCTCCTATGCAGGAAAAGTAATATTATGTTTTATTCTAGAATTCAGACAGGAACTAACATATAAATTCCAAAGAAGTAGACTTCATTTAGGCAAAGAAAATGTAATAATTAGAGCTTTCCAAAGATGGAACAAACTGTCTCAGGAATTGTCTTTTATTGATATTTATACTCGTAGGTATCCAAGTAAAATTTGGGTTACCATCTGTTTATGAGATAATAGAAGTTTGGATTAGATGACTCTATGAATTCATTTCATCCATATTACTCATGACTACAGTAAGGTGATAAATTACAGCAACATCATATATACAATGTGTTTTCATTTAGACTTGTTTTATATAAAGTTAGGCATTTTGAAGCCATTAAAAATATTTTTCCAATTTTCTTCGATACATTTTGAGACACAGAAATTGTAGTATTCTCTCTGGATAATTTTACATTTAGTTAACAGCAGATAATCTAATTTGAAATTAATGCAAAAACTCAGGTATGTAACAGAAGAGTATCAATGTTTATAATTAAAGTAATTACTTCTTAGAAGTATGTGATTTTGCCTTAGGAATTTTATAAACTCATTTTGCTATTAAAGAAGACTTTAGAATGTGAATTAAATAGCTAATGTGACAGAAACTGGGCCCTTAAAAATCATAACAGATAAATTAATCGCTGGTGTAGGTTCACTTGTGCTCTTTTAAATTAATAGTTGGAAATATGAAGCTGTAACCAAGTTAGTTATTAAGACAGTTCTAATATGTCAATCAAAAATGGTCCAGGGCTTTCCTGGTGGCGCAGTAGTTGAGAGTCCGCCTGCCGATGCAGGGGACACGGGTTCATGCCCTGGTCTCTGGGCCCGGGAGCCATGGCCGCTGAGCCTGTGCGTCCGGAACCTGTGCTCCACAACGGGAGAGGCCACAACAGTGAGAGGCCCGTGTACCGCAAAAAAAACCAAAACAAACAAACAAAAAAATGGTCCAAAGGGATGACATCAGAGAGAATAGCAGAATAAGGTCCTCCAAAAACCCTAACTTCCATAAAAAGAATGAGAACACTGGCCAAAAAAAAAAAAGGCAAAATCAACCTTTTCAGAACTCTGTAAATTAACCAAAGGCTTGCAACAATCTAGTGAGCATTTATTCAAGGAAAACAAAAAAATTTTAAAGGTATACTAGCAAATACCTGTTTAACACAAAAGAAGGCAATAATAGAAAATATAGGAACCAAAAAAGTAAGAAAAATAGAAAATAAATTGCAAAATGGCAGACATAACTCTACCATATGAGTAATTATGCTCAATATAAATGGATTAGACATTCCATTCAAAAGGGAGAGATTGATAGAAAGAATAAAAAATGGGATCTGTGTGCTGTCTGTAAGAGATACTTTAGGTTCAAACACAAATTGGTTGAAGTAAACGGAAAAATAATGGAAAAAAATGAATTGATTCTATTGTAATGGAATGGAAAGGTAAACACGCAAACAGTAATCAAAAGAGAGCTGGATTGGATATACTAATTTCAGGCAAAAAAAACTTTAGTACAAAAATTGTAACTAGAAACAAATAGGACATTTTATAATGATGAAAGTGTTAATGTATCAGGAAGACAAAAAAATTAGAAATATATATGCACTAACAACATATATATAAAGCAAAACTTAACATAATGGAAAAATAGGCAGTACAGTAATAGAAGAATTCAGTGCCTCACTTTCCATATTGATTAGAACAACTAATTAGGAGATGAATAAAGAAATAGAGGTTTTGAACAATACTATAGACCATTTGGGAGTACAACTATAGAACACTCCACCTATAACACAACTAACTCACAACTATAGAACATTCTACCCATAACAACAAAAGACACATTCATTTCAAGTGCATGTGGAATGTTTCCAGGATAGACCACATGCTAGACTATAAAACAAGCCTCAGTATGTTTTAAAGCATTTAAATCATACAAAGTATGCTCTTCAACCATAAGAGAATAAAATCAGTAAACAATAACAAATTTGGGAAAGTAAATATAGGAGGAAATAAAAAAAAAAACTACTCCTAAATAACCAATGCATCAAAGAATAAATCTCAAGAGAATTTACATAATACTTAGAGATAAATGAAAACAAAATACAGTATACCAAAACTTATGGGGTACAGCTTTAAACACATTATTTGTAAAAGTCTATATGAAAAAAAGGAAAAAAATCAAATCAGCAATTCAAGTTTCCACCTTGAGAAACTAGGAAAAGAAGAACAAACTAAAACCAAGGCAAGCAGAAGGAAGTAAATTGTAAAGGTTAGAACAGAAACAAATAAAATAGAGCTTAGGAAAGAAAACAATAGAGAAAACCAACGAAACCAACAGTTGATTCCTTGAAAAGATCAACACAATTGACAAACTTTTAGCTGGACTGGCCAAGAGGAAAAATAGAGAAAAATTGAATTACTGAAGTCAAGTTTGAAAGAGAGGACATTATTATAGGTTTTACAGAAATATAAAAATAATTATGATAACATCATAAATAAATTAATGCAAAAATTAGATAACCTTAATAAATGGACAAATGCCTATTAAGACACAAACTACCAAAACTGATTCAAAAATAAATTGAAAATATGAATATACCTATAACAACAAAATAGGTTGAATTTGTAATAAAAAAAAAGGTTTTTTGAAAAAAGTGGCCCAGAACCAGATGACTTCACTGGGATTTTTATAAATGTTTAAAGAAGAATTAACACCAACCTTTCACAAAACTTTCCAAAAAGTAGAATAGGAAGAAACATTTTTCAGTGAATTCTGTGAAGCCGGTATTATATTATGCTGATACCAAAACCAAAGACACCACAAGAAAAAAATGTATGTCTGTGTGTATGTGTGTGTGTGTAGAAAGAGAGCATCCATCAACAAGGTGATGAATACTTCATAAATGTTTTGTTCCTACAAGAATCTTACCTACTCCAGTCTATCTATCTGTTAGCATTTATTTCACCTACCTTATAACCCTTTGATACTGTATATGTATTTATTATTTTATGCTATTTTCCCAGCCTTTCCTGAAGTTGGAGTGCAGTAGAAGCTTTCAAGAAATAAAACGTATTTAAGTTTATCCTAGTGATTTCTTCTAATTTCAGTGTCTGTTTATCATACAATTTAGATATCAATTTCTGAATATCTATACACAGTGATAACATTTATAGTAGCTTTCATTTACTGAATTTGGTTGCTGTAGTCAGCTTAAGACCTGAGGAATCAAAGTAAAATGTTAGGGTATTTAGATGAGATATTATTATTATCTCCTTTGAAGTCAGACAGACCTGAGTTGTATCCTGGCTTTATTCCTTAATATTTATGTGACTTTGGCTAATTATTTAATACTTTTACACTGCAGTTTCTACACTTGGAGCATAGGTATGAGAATATCTACATCATATGCTTGTTTTGAGCAGTAAAATAAATGAGATTGAGAGGCATTTGCATACAATGCATGTCAAAGGTGGATACTTACTAAGCAGTAGATGGTATATCAACATAAAAATATTCATTAGTAAGTTCTCTATTTTAAGAATTACTTTAAGAAGCACTTATTCAATCAACTTCTGGGCTTGATTCCTTGGGCTTTGATTTCAAAAATTCTGATTCATATGGGAAGGAGTAGAATAGAATTTTGTATTTTGAACAAATATCTTTGAGACTATTTTATGTTTATGGTAACCCAGTTCTTATCATTTCTTTAAGACTAAAAAAGATAGAAAAAAATGTTATTTCAAAGTGTTTCATTTTTCTGTTATATGGAAAAGGATCACTGGTATGTTTTCTTATACTATCTAATATATTCACTTAGGTGATTCTATTATCAATGAATTCCTTTAGAATTACGGTTCACAAATCCTGGAGCTCCTAGCTTTTATTAGCAATACAACATTACCAACATGATTCTTTGGCCATCTGAATGTTTTTTTTTTTTAAGAAATACATTTATTTATTTATTTATTTTTGTCTGCGTGTTGGGTCTTCGTTGCTGCACACAGGCCTTCTCTAGTTGTGGTAAGCAGGGGACCACTTCGTTGCGGTGCGCTGGCGTCTCATTGCCATGGCTTCTCCTCCTGTGGCACAGGTTCTAGGTGCACAGGCTTCAGTAGTTGTGGCTCGCAGGCTCTAGAGTACAGGCTCAGTAGCTGTGGCACACGGATTTAGTTGCTCTGTGGCATGTGGGATCTTCCCGGACCAGGGCTCGAACACATGTCCCCTGCATTGGCAGGTGGTTTCTTAACCACTGCGCCACCAGGGAATTCCTGCCATCTGAATTTTAATAAATTGCCCACTGATTTTTTTAACCCATCAATATTTACAAACAACATGCTTAGGTATGACATCACCTAGGCAATATTTATAAATGTGGTCGTATTCACCTCCTACAATTATAGGGTATCTATACTTGAATAGATATCTATATTTGAATAGAATCTAAACATTCTACCAAACTTATTCTTCACAAATTAAATAAAAGAATTAGCAAATTTTCAAATCAAGAATAATCAGATTAAAGTTATTTTGTTGCCAAGAAATTGATGAACACAGAACCTGGCATTGATATTTTAAGGTCCTAAGATAGAAAAGATATTATCTGTTTAAAAGTAGCATAAGAAACTCAGCAATATATTACCGTTCTTTATAAGCAATTTCAAGGAGATTACTATCAAAATTCAATTTTAAAATAATTCTGTTAACATATTAATGAAAGGATTTCAACTTATTTCCCCTAACTGGGTCAGAAACTGACTCACCCAACATATAGTGTTGAGAGAGGGGTTACTTACACTGGACACTTCTTTTCCCATAAGAGCAGCTGCTCCTTAGCATTCTGAAATCCAGCTCTCTGGTGACAGAGAATGTACCTTCATTATACCTAGATTTTGCGCCCTGGAAGCGGCTCCTCTGTCATTCTTTCTCTGATACTCTCTGGGAATTCCTCCCCCATTCAACGTTCTTTGAGTCTCTTGCCTCTGCCCTCCAATTTATTTACTCTTTTTTCCAAGACTTCCTTTATTTTTCTTAAGGAATGGTCCATGTTTGCAGCTTAATAGTTCTGCCCATGTGCTTTCTGTTTGTAGACAGTTGGGGGCCCAGGGGCCCCTTCACAGTTTAAGTAACTCGCACCCCTTTAGTCCAAGTTGTTGGTCCTTTTGCTAGTTTGAATTTCATTCAAATCAGTGAATCAGTACTGCCTGTTCCTTTTTTTTTAATTTTTATTTTATATTGGAGTATAGTTGATTAACAATGTTGTGTTAGTTTCAGGTGTGCAGCAAAGTGATTAAGTTATACATATACATGTATCTATTCTTTTTCAAATTCTTTTCCCATTTAGGTTATTACAGAGTATTGAGCAGACTTCCCTGTGCTATACAGTAGGTCCTTCTTGGTTATCTATTTTAAATACAGCAGTGTGTACATGTCAATCCCAAACTCCCAATTGTTCAGCAGTCCTTCAGTTTTGGGTGTCAAAAGTTTTTTAATGTTACCTTTCCTCTGTGCTAAACCACTACAAAACTAAGTGTTTTAAAACAAAAACCATCAATCCCATCACAAACTGCTAGCCTGTACCCGGGTTGGGCTCAGCTGGGTGAGTCTCCTGCTCATCTCAGCTGGGCTCACTCCCGTGTCTCTAATCTGTTAACCAGTTGGCTACTGTTTGGTTGGTTCAGTGGAGCCTCCGCTGGAATAGCTCATCTATTCTCTGCATGTTATCTCTTCTTCTAGCAGACTAACCCAGGCTTCTTTACATGGTGATGGAGTTCTGTCTCAGGACGGGTTTTTCAGGATCAAATTTGGAGATGGACTGTGGGATGCATGATGTTTATTTGTGACCAACATCTATAAAAAGAAACAAAAACAAGCATATTTAGGGAGAGAGAGAAGTCAAACTGTGCAATAGCTCCAGTGAATCCTCACTCCAGCCCATCTGGGAGCTCTAGATTGAGTAGTGACTGTCAGAAAGGCTTCACCTCCAGCAACATGAATCTTTGAGGTAGACTCTGAGGGAGCTGATAACTGTACGTAGTCTGCTAACCGCATTCCCTGAAGCTGGAAAATACATCCTCCCATAAAGGAGGATATGAGAGATGCTTCTCCAAGTCCATTACATTTCCTGAAGCAACCAATAAACAAGCCCCACTATGTCAAATTCACTAATATCCCATTGGTCAAAGGAAATCGTATGGCAAAGTGATGCACTAACAAAGGATATGGGCACAAAGAAAGGATGGATTTGTGGCAAATTTTGCAATCTACCATATTATGATTCCAATATAGTGATGACTCTGCAAGTTCCAACATAAGTACAAAACAACAAACAAGCAAGCATATATTTCTACCTCTTCATGATGACAATTAACTTTATCCTCCCTTCAACATCAATTTAAAAGAAGTCTAGAAATAAGGAACCCAGGTGAAAAAAGTAGAAGAGTAAACCGTAAAGAACAAAAAAACAGCCAGGTTACTCATAACACTGCTTTGGCAAAGCAGGAGAGTAATATGATACTTTCTCACTGACTTTACAGAGCTCAGAATACGCCTCACTAATATATGATTTAATTATTCAAATATTTTGGATTAGAAATTACAATTTCTTATGATGTTAAGACCATTTGGAGTTGACTATGACCTAAATGTTATTTTCTTGGTAAGGATTGACATTTTCAATTTGGCTTCGATTTAATTTTGTCTTTCCAACAAGAGAGCTTCTAAATTCTTGACAGAAGGCTCTGAAGACAGAAGCAGCTTAGACTCCCATCTGTTTATGGAACTTTTTGAAAAATATATTCATGAGTTGGCAGAGACAGAGCCCACACAGCCTGGCATAGCTTATTATCATGTCATAGCACATGAAGAGAGCTCTAAGGCATTAGGAATTCTCGAACATTAGTAGTGGTTTTCCCACAAGGTAGTTATGTAAGCTGACAGTTTGGCCAAGGTAACACAGCTTGCTTATCCTTCCACTGATTGACTGAAATCTCATTACAAGCACAAAGTATTCTCACTTCCTCACTGTTAAAGTTACAGGCTTTCACTTTATATATAAAAATATAAATAGTTTGAATTGATGACAACATGTTTTTCATTACACCTCACATCACAAAATTGTGTTCTTTGGTTTCTAGTTGTGAAAATATTGTGAAACGGGTGATTTTATTTCTTGAAACTGTCAGCTATTCCAATGACTGTAATTTCACTTGTAAGCACATCCTGTAACTAACACAAAGGACATTTTAACATTCATCAGTTTTATAAGACAGTTACTCCAAATTGTCTACAGCCTCCTAGTGTAGTGACTGCAGATATTTTTGAGTGATTGTATTTGTGATTTTCACAGAAAATGAAACCATTGCATGAGAATGACTATGATGACTGATAGAGGAACTGGGATTTGAGTAGTGGTCAGTGTAGGGAAACTCCATTACAGGGTTTTAGTGACATATCCTCTTTCAGTTATTTGACTCAGAAGCATTTTAGACAGTCCTAATATTCTTACAAATTGACTCAGACATGTGAACATATCCCAAGACATTTATCCATCATGTTTTTTTTATAAGTTCAAACTTTTTTACAATGGCTTTGGACATACAAACCACAGACATATTGATCAAATCATTCCCAGAGTAGGTTGGGTAGGTTGGATAACAGAATCGTTTCAAATCAATGTCTCTTGGTTAGGATAAAGACTGGTACAGGGGCTTCCCTAGTGGCGCAGTGGTTGAGATTCCGCCTGCTGATGCAGGGGACACAGGTTCATGCCCCAGTCTGGGAAGATCCCACATTCTGCGGAGCGGCTGGGCCCGTGAGCCATGGCCGCTGAGCCTGACATAATATACCTGTGTACAAGATGGGAGAAGCAGTGCATATGATAGCAGATATAAAATAGGTACATTTGGTGTATTGAAATAGTCTATGTATTAACTGAAATGTAGAAGAAAACAATAAGGTGGAAACAAGAAAACTTTCTTTGCTTTCATTTTCCATTTAAATTATTCCTGTAGATCCTTTATTTCCTTAATGCTAGGTGCAAACATAAGAAATTTCCTTAGGATTCTATCCAGGTAGTATGGTGTCCACATATGCCACCCTGACTCTGCAACAATGAGATCTAGACAGAACACATGGGGAAAGTATTTGAGGATTGAAAAGTAAACAGAAACTGCCTGACCAGATTCAAAGCACCATTGAACATACGTGATCTTATTTTTTATTTTCCTCTCTGATGCCTCTAGCCCCCTCATGTGAACTTAGCTTAGCTGGAAACCTGGGTGGAATGCGATGGTGCAGACAGAGAGCTCCAGGAGAAGCTTTCTACTTCTGGCTTAAGGAGCAGGAAACTCAACTGCTAAAGCTCAGAGTGAGTCGAGAAAAACCCCTGTAACTTTTTTTTCTTCTACCTTTTTCTGTTTCCTCATGCCCCGGATCATAGACAGTGCCATGGCATTGGTAACTGCCCTGGCAGCAGAGAGAGAAAGTATTACCTTTGGGGTAACGATAATTCAGATAATTAGAGATTTCTCATCAGAAACCATGGAGTTGCACAACATATTTAAAGTATTGAGAGAAAAGAACTGTCAATGCTAAATTCTATAGCCAGTGAAAATACATTCTCAGATGAAGAAAAACTAAAAAATTCTTAGCCAGCAAATAAGCTCTAAAATTGTTACTAAAGAAAGTTTTTCAGAAAGAAAGGAAATGATACCAGAAGGAAACCTAGAAGACTGGAATATCAGGAAGGAAGGATGAGCAGCAGAAATGATAAATATTTAAGTCAGTATTTGCAAATGTTTGGCAATTGCATAATATATATATATACACACACATATATGTATGTTATTTATATACATACACACGCTTCAATTGCTAAACATGCTTTAAGAACTCTAGAGGAGAATATATTCATAGTATATATGTATAGTTTATATATATGTGTGTGTGTATATATATATGTATATAATTTCACTTGAAGTAGAAAAATGTTGATTTTAAATCGTCCGTATGCATTTGAAGTCCTAGGATAACAACTAAAAAAATTATACAAAGAGATATGCGCAAAATTACAAATGATAAATTAAGCTGGAACATAATATTCAAATAACCCAAAATAAAACAGAAAAGGGAAAACAAAGGAACAGAAAAGAAAGAACACCAATAACAAAAAATAGTAGTCCAGGGACTTCCCTGGCAGTCCAGTGGTTAAAACTGCATGCTTCCAATGCAGGGAGTGTGGTTTCAGTCCCTGGTTAGGGAACTAGGATCCCACATAGCGTGTGGTGCCAAAAAAAAAAAAAAAGTCCAAATCAATCAATAATTACATTTGTGTAAATTATTTTAAAACATCTATTAAAAGACATAGATTGTCAAAGCGTATTAAGAAAATATGACCCAACTATATGCTGTCTATAAGAAACTCACTTCAAAAATAATGATATAGATAGTTTAAGGTCAAACAGATAGAAAAAAATTATACTCTGTAAAAGCTAATCAAGGAAGGCTTGAGTAGCTATATTACTATCAGAAGTCAATCTCAAAGCAAAGAAAATTACCAGGGAAAAAAGAAGATATTATATATTGATAAAAGGGTCTGTTCACCAAGGAGAAATAACAATCTTAAATGTTTATACACTAAAAATAGAACCTCAAATTAGCCAAAGCAGAAACTGAAATAACTGAAAGTACCCTGGAAGCCCATCCATTCTTAATTGCATCTGCCACCGCTCTTTCTTGCAGTGTCACATCGTGCTTTAAAATTTCACTTTCTAGTGGATCATTCCCATTGTTATCCACATATGCTATATTATCCCCATCTCAATTAAAACAATATTTTCTTGATCTCAATCACTGTAGAAACTACGGGTTTTTTTTTCTTTTACACTAAAAACCTGGAAAGAGTTGTCTGTGTTCCCTGTCTTCACTTGCACTCCTCTAATTGCTCATTGAACGCACTTTAATCAGGCTAATATACCCATAATTCCACAAAAAAGGCCATTCTCAAGGTCATCAAAGCCTTTATATTGCCTAATCCAATATTCACTCTTTCTTCCTCATCTTCCTGAACTTTTGGCAGCATTTGACAGCGCTGATCATTCCCTCCTTGAAATATTTTCTAACTCCATCCTCCAACCTCACTGGATGTTTCTTTTTCCCCTTTTCTGTATTTTCTCCATTCTGTTTCCAAGATTTTGGATCATCTTTACTGTCATTATTCTGAATTCCTTTTCAGGTAGACTGCCTATTTCCTCTTCATTTGTTAGGTCTGGTGGGTTTTTATCTTGCTCCTTCATCTGCTGTGTGTTTTTCTGTCTTCTCATTTTGCTTATCTTACTGTGTTTGGGGTCTCCTTTTTGAAGGCTTCAGGTTCGTAGTTCCCGTTGTTTTTGGTGTCTGTCCCCAGTGGCTAAGGTTGGTTCACTGGGTTGTGTATGCTTCCTGGTGGAGGGGACTAGTGCCTGTGTTCTGGTGGTTGAGGCTGGATCTTGTCTTTCTGGTGGGCAGGTCCACGTCTGGTGGTGTGTTTTGGGGTGCCTGGGGCCTTATTATGATTTTAGGCAGCCTCTCTTCTAATGGGTGGGGTTGTGTTCCTGTCTTGCTAGTTGTTTGGCATAGGTTGTCCAGCACTGTAGCTTGCTGGTCGTTGAGTGGAGCTGGGTCGTGGTGTTGAGATGGAGATCTCTGGGAGATTTTCGCCATTTGATATTACATGGAGCTGGGAGGTCTGTTGTGGACCAGTGTCCTGAACTTGGCTCTCCCACCTCAGTGGCACAGCCCTGACGCCTGGCTGGAGCACCAAGAGCCTACTGCAGGCCCAGCGCAGGCAGAGATGAGGGGCACCGACCCTTTTTCCCCTTTTCTGGATCCACCTCAGATAACTGACCTGTGAACATGGCCAGACTCCACCCCCCCAATAGCTGCTTTTTCTAAAATTGGTCAATTTGCTGCATCTTCTAATTGCTTAAGCTAAAAACAAACAACAAAAAAAATGCACAGTTCCATCCTGGATGCCTCTATTTCATCTTTCACATGAAATTCTTTAGCAAATCTAGTTTGAAATGCATTCTGAATCAGATAACTTTTGAATAACTCCACTGTTTAGCCTGTGTTCATGGCACCATCACCTTTACTTAGATTTTTGCATTGGCCTCCAAAAAGTCTCCCTCTTTTTATCCTTGTTTCCATATCCACCCACTGTATTTCCACATTACCCTGAGAGTGATCTTTCCAAAACTGAAGTTAGATCATGTCATATCTCTGTGGTTCTACTCTCACAATGAAAGCCAAAGAACTTTCATATCAAACAAGGCTCTACATAATCTTACCCTCCTGATAAACTATCCTCAATTCCTTCTCCTTGCTCACTCACCTATACCATTCCAGCCACATTGGTCACATTCTTCTTTCAATGCACAGAAAATGTTCCTGCTTCAGGTCCTTTGTAAATGCTCCTCTTTCATCCTACCATACTGTTCCTCAGTTATAGCTATGGCTTTTACTAGCAACCCTATTGTAAATACTGCATCTCTCATCACTTTATGACCCTTAACCTTAACCTGTTTATTTTTTCCTCATTCTTAGTACTTTCTACCACTGCCATATTATGTATTTATTTGTGTTTTATTTCCTGTTTTCCTCCAAAAATAATTAAGCTTTATAAAAACAGGGATTTTTCCATTTAAAAAAATTCTAATTGAGTTATAATTGACGTTATATTAGTCTCAGGTGTACAACGTAATGATTCATTATTTGTATATATTATGAAATGATCAGCACAGTCTAGCTACATTCCTTACCATACATAGTTACAATTGTTTGCTTCATTGTGATGAGAACTTTTAAGATCTACTCTCATAGCAACTTTCAAATACACAATATGCTATTGTTAACTATAGTCACAGGTGTACATTGCATCCTCATGACTTATTGATTTATAGCCAGAAGTTTGTACCTTTTGACTACCTCCCATTTTTTATCAGCAGTGTTCCTGTCAGTGAAGGTAAAGACTGGCACATAATAGTTGTTCAATAAATATTTGACAAATGAATAGTAGAATGTAAAGGTGACCATTGTGCCTGACAGAGAATGATGATCAGGAAGAAGAGTGGATGACATAAGAAAGGAAAGCAAGAACAATGAGCAGCCACTCCATGGCTTGAAGAAGAGAAGTGACAGTACCTGCATTAGCATGGCAAGTGATCACTGTGTCTGCTGTGGGAAGAATGGATTTTTAGGGGAACAAGATTCAAGAAAAGTTAGGAGCCTAGTGAATAATATAGCTAAGAGAGAATTTTGGCCTAGACGTGCATTTGCAACAGAGTGGGTAATGGTGGTGTGATGCATTTAAAACTGGGATGTTTTCAAGCATCCAGGAAGGCAGTTTAACATGAACATCTAAAGATCAGTGCTGAAGGTATGTCTGTGGGAAGGCACAGCATGGTAAGTATAAACAAAGGACCAGATGAGATTATTTAGATAAGTATAGATGAGTCCATGAGGCACTCCAACAAATACATTTAGGTATTTGAACAAGGCCCAGAGAACAACAGCAAAAAAATGAAAAAGAGAAACCAGTAGCATAAGAGGTTAAGCCAATAGTATAAAGGTATAAGCTAGGAGAGAGTGGTAAGCCAAAAGAAGCCAATAGTATAAAATGTTTCAAAATGGAAAAAATAGTTAATGATGCCAAGTGTTCCAGAGAGAGAGTATGTAGCTTAAGGATATATAGGCAGCTCTTAGATAAGCAACCTGTCATTTCATAATGTCCATAGAATTCATTCATTCAATAACAGCCACAAGGACACGATGCAAAACAGTGTTATTACACTTTGGAGTGGCACTAAATTTTATCAGAGACAGAGTTACAGAGCTAATATTCTAGTGGTTGTCACAGACATTAAGTAATTAATAGCAAAGAAATCACTTTAAAACTATATTTTTCAAAGATGCCATTCTACAGTCATTTTCCCTGGTAATTTTCATTCAAGTAGTTGATTCTACAGATATATTTGTACATACAAAAAATAATATATGCAGGGTTATTTATTGCACTATTGCTGATTGCACCATTATATCTGATGGCAAAATAATGTTGAAACAAGATGCTCATCCATTTATTGCTGGGTAAATAAGTTATGTCAGTCAAGTTTCTTTGTAGCTGAAATGTGAATGAGGAATGGGCATATGCACTGGTATGAATTGACCACTAAGAATACAGACATAAATATATGAAATAGATGTAAATATAAGAAAGTAAATTACTGAATATTGTTAATACTATAATGCCATTAGTGTAAAAAATGCAGAAAAACAGAATATATGTGTTGTTTTGAATATGCATACAGTATTTTCAGAATTTTCTTCAAGACACTATTTTTTTTTATCTGCGTTTAGATTCAGGACTACTTATTTGGAAACTAGACTTTTACAGTGTATTGTTTTGAGAATTTTAAGTTTGGAAACAAGAAATGTATTACTATTTATTACTATACAAAATAAATATTTAAAAAATATACTTTTGAGAAGGGGTTCAGAGTGCTTGGCTTTCACTTCTTTTTGTTGTTGTTGATTTTGTTTTTATTTGTTTTATCAGTGTTCTGAAACGTTGGTGACAGTATGTGGCAGGACACCCTAGTGGGAGGTGGAAGAGAATCCCTTGTCGTGAATCCTTCTAATTACATCCTTTTCCCCTGCCTCATCACTACAAACTATTTATAGTGAATCTCTGGTCACTGATATTGATGCAAGTGCATCATACCCTTAGGAGAAAAAACAATTGGAATAGATAGGCTCAGAAACGTCTTTAGAATAAAATACAAATCACTTCATAAAGAGAGGTCAGTACCAGTAATTGTTTCATAAATTGTATATTCTGGAGATCATTACTTTTGTATTGAACTCTCTCCATGGGCAACATAAGTATTAGATTTTGTTTCTCCTGTGAGTAATACCTAACATCACTCAGTTCTTATTAAATATGAGATAATAAATTCAGATGTATTTAGTGAAGCACAAACCTAGTAGCAATGCACATTTAGCAAATCTTCAATGTCATTGGCAGAATTCAGTAAAACATGTCTTATATTTAAAGCATGTAATTTTCTACATGAGTATCAGATTTTCTCTTTGATACATTGGGATTAATAGTTGATCAACTGTCTTCACAGAGTGGTTGGGAGAAACATAAGATTAAGTTTTGAACTGCTGGGTATAGAAGTGGTCAGTTAGGACAAGGAGCCAAACTGAAAATGAGAATCAAGCCTTTATTCATTTACCGCAACAGAGTAGGCAGGAAGCCAAAAAGAGAGGCAGGAATGTTCTATTTTTCCCCTGGACTGGTATTGGGAAGTGTCAGTGTGATGACACATAGCACAAGTGGGGGTAATACTCTCACTGCTGAGAAGACTTGAATAAAAGACTCCTGACATTTTGTGGACCCAGGGAGCCTGGGGGTGGGAGAGAGGGAAGGGCTAGGAGGAGAAAAGTACTGAGTTAGAGTGGAGAAGTATCTTAGTCAAGGCTCCCCTACCCCAAAAGGAGGTCTAAGCAGGAGCTCCTGAACAGTGCTTCAGCCTAAACTTCCATCCCCTCCACCAGGAGGCCTCTGAATGAAGGCACCTGGGCTAAGAATAGAAACAGGCTTCAGAGAATGGCTGGCCAGGGAGGGACTCAGAGGAGGCCACTGGATCTGGGTTTACATCTCTCTCCAGAAAACTGTAATGCCTTAGATGTGCACTCAGTCTCGTGCACAGAGGGCTACTTTCCCCTTTGAGACTTGCCAGATGAAGCCTTGTGATGGCCTACAGTCAGAATTGAAAGATCACACATAGGATCTGGGCCTGGAGCTAGACTTTTTAATATATTCCCTGGCAGTCCAGTGGTTAAGATTCCACACTTCCACTGCATCGGTCGCGGGTTTGATCCCTGGTCAGGGAACTTAAGATCCTGCATGCCCTGTGGAGAAACCAAAAAAAAAAAAAAAAAGTTATGTAAACATGTTTCTAAAACTATAAAGCATTATTTATGTTTAAGTCATACATATTATTAATGCAAATAAAAGCATGAGTATACAAGCAATATTTCCTTATACAGAGAAAATGATTCTATATAATATTTAAATTTAAGAAAAATGTCATGTTACTTTACCCTTGCTTTAACCTCCTGTTATAGATGACTATTGGGAAGATTTTAATATTAACCAGAAAAGAAATTGTTAGTATGATAATGTAAAATAGTTTGAGAAGTAACAATTATACTGATTAAAATGCAAAGGAAACTTTTCTTCGTTGGGAACAATGGGTATTGGATTATGAAAGTATGATTTAATGTCCAAATATCCTATGAAATTTAAAGTGACTTAATGCACATAATGATATTGTATGAATGTATTACCATTTTAAATATTTCTAATAGAATTTGGTTTTATCTTTGATTTTATCTTTCCTGTATTATGAATTTCTGAGTCTAGTTGGAGAAAGTATTTGGCCTCCTTATACAACAACAGATGCACTATTTGCATAAGTAGAATGTTATATGGGCGCTTGTATTTTTGGCTGTGTCTAGATTTATGACACCAAATTATGTTTTATGCATATGGAAGAAAACCTGATGATGTAATGGATGTCAATGTAAAGAAAAGTTAATTTAGTTCCTTTTACAAATAGTAAATGTTTTTACAGTACTCTGGTATAATTTTGGATATATGAATTAATTGCTTCATTCATGGATCTATACATTTTATATAGAAAATTTTTGAAGTAAAAAAATATCTTTCATATTTAGAAATCAGCTTCTTTATTTCTAATTGTATTCAATTTTAATAATATGTTTGAACTCTTTCACTAAGATTATGGATATTATCTGCCAACTCCATAATTGTATATCAGTTTAAATAATTTAAATTAAGCATAATGACATATTTAATAATTTTTGGAATGTATAATAATTATGTATTTTGGGTATTAAAATACTTTCAGAGGAAAAAAATTGAAAAACAAATTTCTTGTTTAAAATATGATACTGAGCCATTTATCTTATGATGATTCACTTCATTTAATTCTGATACATCAATTAGAAACATGTAGCATTGTGAAATAAGCACTAGCTTACTTAGCTCAGGTATTCTTGGGTTCAAATCTATCCTCTCTATTATATAGCTAAACAGAGACAGTGTGGCCTCAGTGGCATTTAAATGGGTAATAAAACCACCACACATTAATATTGAAACATTTTAAATTATATATTCATGTAGATATGTGTATACATTTATGTGCAGTTATATATACACATACATATGTGCATATATGTTTATAATATTGTATATATGTACATATGTATGTGAATATATTTGTATATTGTTATTTGTATATTTAATAACTGGGATATATATAAATTATCTACCCTTCGGAGATAGTGACAAGTATATAGAAATGTAGGGTATTACAGAGAGCAGATGAGAGGCAATCTGAGCTGAGTGAAGGATGTATTTGGAAAAAAATACACGGATTGGATATGGCTAGCCTTTTTAGAAACAGGTGAGAACTTAAGAATAAAATGAAAAATAAAAACTATGGTAAAAAGGAATATGGTCATTCATGTAGGAAGCATAAAGAAAGACACAGAAGAGTGAAATTAGATTGTGTAAATGAGAAAGCACTTTTTCTTTATTGTTGATGATGATTAAGCAAGAAGGGAACAGGTTAGTTGAGGGTGTTAAATGAGTGGCAGATTTTGTGTGTTATGGAAGAGACTTCGGACTTTATCTATTGGGACAATGTATTTATCAAATAATTAAATTATTCTTTAAAAGATACTTGTTATAGATAGGTAGATAATGGATTTGATGAGTTATGTTTAGAAATAGGAAGATGAATTAGGTGATTATTGCCATTTTTTACCACATATGGTGGAATTCTGAACAAAGTATATAATATAGATAGAAAAAATAGAAAGCATAAGAAATATTTATAAATTATCTTAAAATTTTAGAAAATGCATCTCTTAGTACATTTTAAAATCTCACATTCTTTTAATTTTATTAGATATTTCAAAGTAGATAGGACCAAGCAAATTGAAACAATGCTAATTTTAGAAGTATGACATGCAGATAGGTAGGTAGGTGGGAAGATAGGTAGATATAGATGCACATGCACACGTGAAGCATTCACTTGTATTATATATGTGTGTATCAACTTCCATCTGGACTAGATTGAATGTGCATGCTAGAACAAAAATTTCCTTTCAAAGTTGAGCCTGAAGTGCAGAAAAATAATGAAAATGGGAAATTTACATCAGTTATTCAGATGTTTGAGGTTAAAGAGACATTTTATTCAAAGTTATGGTTGGAGCATAAGTATAGCTTCAGGTTTTAATTTATGTTTTGAAAAGTTCCAAGGCACCTTTAATTCTAAGCTGCATAAGCTGCTTTCAGGAGAAAACAGACAGAGCTACTGTTACATAAGATAGAAAGCACATTAACATTTTGATCTTGGTGTAGGGAGCAAAGTTTTAGCTCTAGGTGAAAAACGCATGCAGTTAATCATGACTTCAGAGACATTTGAACAATAAGTACAATTTATGAGCTGGCACTCTCCCCATAGTAACTATGTTTCCCTGACTCCTGTGACCATTTAAAAATATTTGTCATTCCATGATGTCTGTATAAACTTAAAGGTGTGTAATTCTGAAGCGTAAAAATTTTCTGTATTTAAAACATTTTAGTGGAGAAAAAGTCCTTACGTCGTTTGATTGAATGACAGAAAAAATCAGAAATGTTTATGATTTATAATAGACAGCTAAGCCAAATCTACATTTTTATTCATCTAATAATTTATTATAAAACATTTCAAAGACACACAAGGAAAAATATTAAGGGAATTCTATGGTGGTACAGTGGTTAGGACTCTGCGCTTCCACCGTAGGGGGCATGGGTTTGATCCCTGGTTGGAACTAAGATCCTGCATGCCGCGCCACATGGCCAAAAAACCCAAAAAACAAAAAAAACAAGATATTAAAAAAATAAAAATAAAAAAACATTAAAAAATTATTAAAAAGGGCATCTATAAATCCACTCCTTAGATATAGCCAGTTTCAATACTACATCATATTTGTTTCATGTATTTTAATTATTAACAAAAAACCATAAACAGAGAAATAGTGACAGATTAAGAGGTACAAACTTCCAGTTACAAAATAAATGAGTCATGGGTATGAAATGTACAGTGTGGGGAATATAATCAAAATAATGTAATATCTTTGTATGGTGACAGATGGTAACTAGATTTATCCTGTTGATCATTTTATAATATATAAAATATTAAATCACTTTGTTGTGCACCAGGAACTAACATAGTGTTTTAGGTCAATTATACATCAAAAACAAACAGATTCATAGAGAGCAGATTTGTGGCTATCAGAGGCAGGGGGTGGAGGGAGAGAGAATAAGGTACAGAAGGTACCTTATTCTTTGTACCTTCTGTGGTCAGAAGGTACAAGCTTACAGTTATAAGGCAAATAAGTACGAGGGATGCAATGTACAACCTGATAAAGATAACTAACACTGCTCTACATTATCTATGCACCTTGTTAAGAGAGTAAATCCTGAGAGTTCTCATCACAAGGAAGAGTTTTTCCTTAATTTTGCATCTACATGAGATGATGAATATTCACTGAACCTATTGTTCATTGTGGTAATCATTCCATGATGTAAGTAAGTCAAACCATTATGCTGTACACCTTAAACTTATACAGTGCTGTATGTCAATCATATCTCAAGAAAACTGGAAGGAAAAAATAAATGTTAAAAAAAAACCACCACATACACAGAAAAAGTGGAAGCATTCTTGTCCCTGTTTACTATTTCCTTGCTATTTTCTATTTTCTTCAGGCTTATTACTTTTTTTTTTCACTTCTTGATTTGAAAACAATATGTTTTTGCAATATTGTTTTCTTTTTAATATCTTTACTCAAAGCTATAAGATTTCATCTCAGCACTCAGAGGCCTTGACACAGCTTTTTACTGTCATTATTAATACTTTTCATGTTTCACTTAAAGCCCTGTATAGAGTATAATAATGGAGTTGTATATTTATTAACAGCCAGTAGACATTTGTATTATCTTTTAAGCAAAGTTTTATCAGTATATAAGTATACCAGGAGAAAATTTTAAAAAACAAAATTGTGCATCTCAATTTTTATATACTGAATAAACCCATAAAACCAGCACACAGATAAAGCGATAGAACTTAAGCACACCCTCAAAGGCCCTGTCTGTTTCTCCTTCTGGTTGCTGTTCGCTCCAGTATAACTACTATCCTGATTCTTAATAATTTTCCTTGTTATTTAATTTTTGATAAAAAGAATTATATAATCCATATTCTTTTATGACTGGCTTCTTGCTTGTAATGCTGTGTTTTTCATACCTATCCACTTTGTTGTGTATTGATATAATTTGCTCATTTTAATTGCTGTATAAAGTATGAACATATCTCAGTTACATTTATCTTGGCTATTAGGTTTAGCGCTACTATGAATATCTTCAACATGTGTTTTAGTGTGCTCGTGAATATATTGCCACCTTAAGGTGGAGATACTGTACCATTTTGTTTGCAGATGTTTGGTCTGGGTTAATTATTGCTAAATGGTTCTGTAAAGGATATATGTCAAGTTACCCTTCCATCGGCTGTGTATAAGAATTCTATTTTTACCATATTCTCAACAACGTGTAGTATTGTCTGTATTTCTCACTTTAACCACTCAAATGGACTGTAGTGATGCTGAATTGAGGTTTTAATTTATATTTCCATAATTATTAGTGAATTTAAACACATCTTCACATATTTACCTGCTATTTGGGGATACTTCAGATAGAGCCTACCCAATTCTTACTTTTTTTTTTTTTTTAAGAAGATGTTGGGGGTAGGAGTTAATTAATTAATTAATTTATTTTCGCTGTGTTGGGTCTTCGTTTCTGTGCGAGGGCTTTCTCTAGTTGTGGCAAGCAGGGGCCACTCTTCATCGTGGTGCGCGGGCCTCTCACTATCGTGGCCTCTCGTTGCGGAGCACAGGCTCCAGACGCGCAGGCTCAGTAGTTGTGGCTCACAGGCCCAGTTGCTCCGCGGCATGTGGGATCCTCCCAGACCAGGGCTCGAACCCGTGTCCCCTGCATTGGCAGGCGGATTCTCAACCACTGCGCCACCAGGGAAGCCCCTTACTTATTTTCTTACTTCTAATTTTAAAAGTATACAGGCCTTTTTTTGGTATACATATATATTATAATATTGTCTCTCACTCTATCGTTTGCCTTTTCATTCTCTTATAGTTTCTTTTTGAATAAAAAACTTGTAATCTTGTCAAATTTATCAATATATTTTCTTTATGATTAGCACTTTTGTGTCCTGTTTAAAAAATCTTTGCTTACAAGTTAATAGAAATATTTTATTATTTTTAACTAATTTGTTCACTTTCATAGTTTAATATACAATTCATTAAGAATTAGTATTTGTGTGTCAGGTAAAATAATGTTTAATTTTTCAATATTCACAATTAGTTAACCCAACAGAATTTATTGCAGAGACCATCTTCTCCTCGCTACACTGAAATGTTATCAGTTAACTGTATATGTAGGTTGGTTTTGAGACTCTCTATTCTGTTCCAATCTGCTACCCTAGCATCTATACCACCCTCTCTTGGTTTCTGTAGATTTTTGGGGGGTTTTTCTTTCAGTAGATCTTCATAACTGGTAGATGAAATCATGCATCTTTATGCTCTTTCAAAGTTGATTTTGCTATTTTAATCAGAGCGAGTGCGCACTATTGGTATTTTGGCAGAGAATGTGTTAACAGGATTGACATCTTTAAAATGTGAAATGTTCCAAACAAAGAATATTCCTCCACTTATTTAGTTTTCTGTTAACAGTTCTCAAAAATGTTTTGTAGTTTTGGTGTGTTGGTTTTGTATGTGACCCTTAGTTTTACCCTGGGTATTTCTTACAGCAGGGTCTAATTTAGTCTGACATAAGAATATTGATTCAATCTGACTAGAATTAACTCATATCTGTCCTTAGTATACTGTAGGATAAATTCTGCTATCTTACTTTTCAGTGCTTTATCAAATAATACTTCAGTAAGCTGGTGGGCAATAGGTACCATAGCTTTCCTTTATTTCATTCTTAAAAGTCATCTAGTATTTCCAGAGTTTTTTGGGGGGGACGGTGGTAACTTCTATGTTATTTTTTGACACATGGGGCTTATTTATTTTGTTGAGATTTCCACTTTTTTTTTTGGCCAATGGCTACTAAAGTTGAGTTTGGAAAATATTTTTTTTAAGTAAAATTTGCCAACACGAGCTAGAAAATACTTATATAAGTTTACAAATCCATTTTGTTAGTTAACACTTCAAGACAATAACGTGCTAATTCATCCTTAGTACATACAGATCACAAAAGTACACATAGATACATAATTTATATTTAGTCAATTTTATTATTTTATGGAAACATTTGAGATTATACATTATAAAATAATCGACAGGTTATATTGTAACTCTTTCATTGTTTAATTCTACATTCAAGCATATCATATAAAAGGAAATACAAGATAGTTATTATTGCAAAATGTAGCATTTTTTTCCAAATGTACACCTTCACATGCATAAAAAACTTCAATTCTACTTAAGTTTGCTAGGTTCTGAAACACAATATATCTTCATAACAACTTGGTATAGTTTTATCACAGGAAGACTGTTTTAATTTCAAGGAAGAATAATGAAGCTAGTCAAAGTTGCATTTTTGCTGTATAAAAGAAATAGTTTGCTTCTAAGTAACACATGACATACCAATGAAATATGAATTTTTAAACTTTCAGAAAGAAAATGAAAAGAATGTTAACCCTTATTTTATTATAGACTACCTTTAAGCCACACTGCATAATCATGTTACTTCAGTCCATGAAATGCCAATTATAATATCCAAATAAACTTCTAGATTTTAAGCTGCAATCACATTTTCTGTTGGGATTTTCACATTCCATTGGTGGCAAGTTTACATCTGTTAAAATTACTTCAGTTTCAATATAATATTATGCACTTAAATATTCATACATTTTATTTATTTATTTATTTATTTATTTATTTATTTATTTATTTATTTATTTATTTTGCGGTACGTGGGCCTTGCACTACTGTGGCCTCTCCCCTTGCGGAGCACAGGCTCCGGATGTGCAGGTTCAGCGGCCATGGCTCACGGGCCCAGCCGCTCCACGGCATGCGGGATCCTTCCGGACCAGGGCACGAACCCGTGTTCCCTGCATCGGCAGGTGGACTCTCAACCACTGCACCACCAGGGAAGCCCTTCATACATTTTAATCAAACATGAATACTTGCTTTCATAAAATGGCTTGAGACCTACTTGAAATACCTGCATATAAAAGATCTGAAGTTTTGAGAAAATAATTGAAACATCCCAGGCAAATGACATTTATTTTCAAAGCATGAATATTTAAAGTCTTTATAGTCTACAACTAAATGACTTTATATTCAAGAATAAACATAATTGTATATAATCAATAGAAAATTTAAAATTTGTTACATTTATGTGTTCTGTTTTGAAGATTTTTCTCTAATTCAGTAGACACTTGGACTGGAATTGTAAGGGACTATTGAATCTCCACTTCTGTCTTCTGCATTAAGTACTTCTTAGCTAGTACTAGTCTTTTTCATGTGTGATTCAAAGTCAGAAATTGATTGTATACCTTTTAGGTTGCCTAATGGAGAGACCAAAATAATCAGTCACTCATAACCCAATTAACCCTGGATAATCACCCAATATGGCTGTAGAAGCTAAAAATATTAACAAAACGCACCTATTTTTTAAAAAATTGGAAAGTAGTTTCAGGATTAAAGGAATAAACCTTCCAAAGCAAAAGAATCAAATTTATCTCATGTTCCTTTAGTGTGATACACTGATGCTGATGTATTTTAAAACTCTCAGCATGACTGTGAGGCCAGTACCAGTGACAACTTCTGTTTGTAGTGTAACCTCTATTTCTCCTACAAGTTTGGAGTTTTAATACCTATAATATTACTCCTGACTCTATCCATCTAGTGGTAAATTAAATGACAAATGAAAGAAATTTAATAATCTCACCAAATATTCTCAGTAGTGAACTGTTTGCTTTTCTAAAACATGACATTCTGCATTCAAATAAAACGTAAGTTATATAGTTGTTTTTACTAAATTAAAAGTTGAAATGATAAATATTAAGAAATACTATTAAAACATTCTCATGCGTCTATGAGAAAAATTTTTAGGAGTTTTAAAATTTACTGTATCCCTTCCAAACACAAGATGCAAGTGGTAAATTTTCAGAGTAGAACATTTACTCTAACCATCTACAGTTAGTAAACTAGAACGTCTGAAAAGACAAGAAAGTATATTCTAAATACAGTATTACCATATTCACATACGATACCTAATCAGAGTAAGAAACCATAGTTTCTGTTTCAACTTTGATATGGCTTAATAATTCAAGTCTCAAGTTTAATGCTGAGCATGGGACAGGGTTATATTATCTGCATCTGAAAGAGAAGTTGATAGCTATTGAAGCCTACCTCAGCAAACAAACAAAAATCTCAAAACTCTCATCTTACACATAAACTAGAAAAGAAAACAAAGCTCATGGTTAGTAGAAGCAAGGAAATAACAAAGATCATAGTGGAAGTAAATGAAATACAGACTAAAAAAGCAATAGAAAAGATCAATGAAACTGGGAGCTGGTTCTTTGAAAAGATAAACAAAATTGATAAACCTTAGCCAGACTCATGAAGAAAAAGAGAGAGTACCCAACTCAATAAAAACAGAAATGAGGGGGACCTTGAAGATGGCGGAAGAGTAAGACGCGGAGATCGCCTTCCTCCCCACGGATACACCAGATATTATATGCAAACAAATTGCACAACCTAGAGGAAATAGATAAATTCCTAGAAACATAATTTTCCAACACTGAATCAGGAAGAGATAGCAAATCTGACCAGACTGATCATTAGTAATGAAATTGAATCAGTAATCAAAATTCTCCCAACTGTAAACATGTATTATCAGAAGTTACACCTGCATTTATCTCAGACCTAGACTTTCCAAGGAATATAATTTCTTGAGGCCTTTTTGAAAGTTTTAATGGACTTTAGTAGGAATGGTAAAGAATAAATATTTCTTGCTAGGATACAAACAGTCTGCCTGGGTTTGAATGAAATATAAACATAGAAGCTGAGTCTTACTACTTAAAAAAATTCACTCAAAAACTATAACCCTAAATTAAGTTATTAATCTACACATTGGGTATTAAGCTGTACCCAACTACTGTATGGCTGAAGGTCTGTAACAGTGACCCATGATGGGCCCAAATGTGACGAGCATTTCCACAGTCTCCATTAGCTCAGAGGGATACGTTGCAAAGCCTGCCTGCATTTGGCCCACTTTTTTAGCAGTAACTTGATTTTTTGGAAATCAAGTGCATCTCCATATGTACCATCTCCTCCCTCTCAGGAAGAAGATGGCATCGTTTTTATATAAGTACATGGTTATGGATATTGGTGATTGAAGGGAAGAAGGAAGCAATGATGATCACCCATGATGTTAAGGTAGGTATCTATTACCTCAAAATTTCAAATTTTATTTTATTTTCTGCCTCAGATAAAAGAAGTATATTATATACTTCTCGCTGAATTATGAAAAATGAAGGCAGTATCAAAGCATACAGTCATTAACATTTTTCTCTATGTGGATTCACAATTACAAATTGACACCATTTTTTAAAATGCCTTTGAAGAAACTATCTTCTATTAAAGCATGTTACTCATCTACTCAGCTTAGCTATGAAATCAAGATATCAACATATCTTAATAACAAATCATTTTTTATCAAGTAAAATTCATATATATGGCAATTCAGATATTTTTGGAAAGCCAAGTATGCTATTTATTTTTGTTACATTATTTTAGAACTCTGAAAATTAGCTTAAGTAAGGAGAGATAGGCACACAAAAACATTTGTACAACTATAAACATGAAGATTTAAATTGACTTTCCAAATTTATGAAACACTCTCCATGTACCCATATGAAGACCATTGTGCTGTGTTTAAATTACACTGTATTTCTCATCATGTAAAACTGCTGCATGTAAATACAGGAAGACAATTATTTGAAGATTTTTAATTTTTTAATTGATTGCATAATGACTCATAGTTTATTATTAGTAAAATATAAATAAAAGTGACCTACAATTATTTTACTTTTAAAGCAAATTCCCGGATGATCGTATCTCTTTTACATTATATACTGATTACTCTCAAATGAAAACAGATATTTGATTCCTAATCTTTATTGTGCATAGCTTTGTCAGTTTTGGAGAATATCTAGGATCAAACTGTAGAGCAAAATTATATCTTGCTAAAGATGCACATTTTTGCTCTAGGTAATATCTCCCAAATATTAGTGATATGAATTCTCTTGTCAAATAAGTTAAGAATACATTAAATACTATGAATTTCATGTACAGAGACTGAAAAAACAAACCACTCCATGTACTCTGCAATACTTTAGTCTCTCCCCTTTAACATAATAGAAAATAATTAATGAAGTTATATTCAAGTTTCTGTTTAGTTACTTTTGAAATCCATTATTATATACGCAGGTAAGTTAAAGGTTCAGATGCATTACAAGTTGGGAAAAACTGAATATACTTAATTATTCTGTCTCAAATTCCATTTCAAAATGTAATGTTGAAAACTTAAAAAAATTTTATTCACATGCTATTATTTGCTGAAATTTTAGCATATGGTATTTTGGTCATTAATGAGTTTTTATGCAAATGCAGTTTTATTCAAAGTAGGCAGTGCCTCTGTGATCTTGAAGTGAAGCCCTTTCCTAAGAGTGTGCAGTGGGAAAAGCCACCAAACACATTAAGGAGAAATTGAAGAAGTGTAACTTACTTTATCACCTGCTCATCATTAGCTAGAAATATATTTTCTAAATTACATAAAGACTGAAAATGTGTTTTGAATTATTTGAGCTTTGATCTCATTCTTAATTAAAATAATTCTAATTATTTAATGTAATTCTAAATCTCAGATTGTATCAAAGAAATGTAATTCCATGGATAGGGAGCCTTCAATGATGATTGGGGTCTCTGTGGTCCTGAGCCCCAAATGTTCACATGTTCAGCAGTTGTTATTGTCATTCCCTCTGCCAGACACAGAGGTGATTAACATGATACGGTAACTAGTAGACATGGCTCCCATTTAAAGAACTTATTGAAGGAGGTAGATTGATGGATGATAGATAAAAGATAGAAGAAAAATAAACAAATAGATCAATCAAATTGCATGTACAATGGTAAAGATGTCCTTTAGTTTTATTTAAGGACAAAAGGTTTTTGGAGGAGGTGATGCTTTGGGGAAAAAAGTATAATTCTTGCTGTGTTCTAGAAACTCTGTGAAGGATAGAATTTGAATACAAAATTACAGTAATCTGATGAGTCAGAAATATATCACATATATTTGGAAAAGAGGATAACTTAAAACTAAAATAAGATAGTAAGAGAGGAAAGAAAACTAAGAAAAATTTGTGTAGTAACATTGGAAGAACATGTTGGTTATTGTGTGGATGAGGTTTGTAATAAAGGGTTAAACTCTATTTTGATACTTGACTGCAAGTAGCTTTTAAGCCTCACACTGCCTCTTCCTGTGCCTCTCACCTGGGCACTAGGATAAGGAAGCCCAGGTGTTCCTCCTTTAGCACGTGTAGGAGATTCAAACTGCCCAATCCCTGCCTTCTGTTAGGAATCCTCACCCAGGCCCGCCCCCTGACCACAATAAAAGCCTCAACTCAGTCTGCTTTCCTTCTTCTCTCGTGCCATTTTGGATTTGCTCGTGACAGCTCTGCTTGTTCTGGAGAGCTCAGTTATGTAAGTCATAAATCTTTTCATACCTTGTTGGTGTATGTGTGTCATCATCTGTCGCCACATTCAAACCAAGTTTTGGGTGGAGTTTCCTCCTGTTTTTACAAAGTGGCCTGGGTACAACAATGTTGAAAGGAGTTTAATGGAGAAGGACTTCCAGATTTTTACTGTAGGTAGGTTACTAGGCATTGATTCTTTTTTTTTTTTATTCTCCAAAAAACCCCACAAAAAATCAAAAACCAGAAGGGCTGGATCATAATGAAGTTCATTAGGGGTCATGATTTTTCACTTTTATGTTTATTGAATTTAAGGTGCCTGTTGAGATGTTTAGTTGTCTAGCACATTTTTGGCTTAGGAAATCAAAAGAGAATATAGAAATCAGAGTCATTTTAATATAAGGAATAGTTGAAAGCGTGCGAAATGAAAATGCCATTTAGTGATAGGTTAAAAGAAATTGTAGGGGAGACGCAAGGGGGAAGAGATACGGGAACATATGTATAACTGATTCACTTTGTTATAAAGCAGAAACTAACACACCATTGTAAAGCAATTATACTCCAATAAAGATGTAAAAAAAAAAGAAATCGTAGCAACAGATGAATTCTCTCATATATATAGCACTTTTCATGCCTTTTAAGTTTTAAGACTTAAGAACTAAATTAGCAGCTTCTAGTAGTTTCAGAAGCTGACTTCTACCACATACGTGCTAATTATAAGTACTCTTTTTCATTTAAAATGTCTTAATAGCATGGATTTATGCACAGCTAGATATTAGTTTCCTCACAAATTCGTGTAAAGATGCACCCATTGTTGACATACACTAAGAAAAAAAGAAAAATCATTGGGGACTGTTTCCTGATTCATGCCTTCTGGGCTGTTATTTCACCAAGCCATATTAAATGGTAGAAAAAACACAAAATCTTAAAAATCTCAGGTAAAACTTTTTTTCCAGACATTGCTTTGCTGTGTAAGACTAAATACATTTAGAATAGATAGCCTTCCTCAATGTTTGGTAAACCTCTGCTCAGCTGATTTGATTCTCCTTTAATTCTTTTGGTCACTGATTTCAGTTACCATTATTTCAGCTGTTCTATATCAGAGCACATCATCCTTTAGACATTATTATAGTCTATCTGAGTAACCCAAAATTCTGTGCTCTAAGTAAGTTATTCAGATGGATAGGTAATTAAATTTCTTTGGGCAATAAGGTCATTTCTGTCAACCAGGGAAGCACAACCAGCAATCAAAAGTTAACTTTTAATTTTGTTACTTAGTATGAATGTTTCTAAAGAGCACGAAAATGTAAAATTAGTTTACTCTGGGGGAGAAACATAAAACTTTTTAAACTTAATTCCTGTCAATTATCATAAAACATTTAGATTTATTAAACTTCTTTTATAATTAAATGACTATCACTTTTCCTGTACTTAACGTTAACATTAATATTTCTCTACTTGTATGAAATTGTCTTGAAGTTCAGAAATTATACTCCCTATTCTTTCTTCCTCCTTAAACTCACTTTCTTAATTTTTATAAACCCACCACCACTATTTTTTTTAATCTGAAATATTTAGGATCAAAGTTTTACAAATAAAATTGTGTATAAAAATTAAGCCAGCTGACGAGAACACAATCCTTCACTATTTTTCACCTGGAGTTGTGTAATCTCTGTGACACTAAAACAATCCATATCTAAGCCATTACTCACTTTGGTATATGAGATTAAAGGTACTTGAGTTCAGTTACTAAGACCATGTTATCTGTTAACTCAGAAGAAATGAACAGAGTTAGTGTATCGGTTGCTGTCCCAGGGAAGCTGGCACATGTATTCTGTCTGAATTGGATTTTAAAAAACAACTTTAGGAAACGTATAATATTTTAACTAAAATAATCTGGCAATATGTTCAGGAAAAAACATAATAAAAACATAGCTTAAATATATTTGCTTTCTTCTAGTTAATTAGATTCTCCTCAGTTCAGACTTGCTGAGAGTGTTGTTCTCCTGTATTTCAAAAGGGTTCCTTTCCCCCTCTCCCTGCTGGAGGCGTGAGGTGATTTTAATCTAACATTTACTGTGAGAACATGGTGGCAGGCACTCCTGGAGATAAACCTCAGAAACTAGTGCAGGCTCCCCTGTGACTGGGTGCCCTTGGGGTTTTAAACTGAATTGTCCACACTGAGCTACCAGCAGTTTGTCAGTTATAGTTCAGGTTTTCCTACCCTGGCACTGGTTACCTCCATGAGCTCCACCAGGCTCTCAGGAAATAACAGAAAATAACCCCTCATGCTTCCAGCAGGGGGTGAAAAAAGAAACCCTTTTGAAAATACACCAGAACACTCTGTTCTCTTTAACAAGGCCTGACCTCAGGAGAAACTAACCAGAGCCTAACTTTTTGGGTTGTATCGGAATCTAATGGAACTGGGGGAAGGAATATCCCTAACTCCAGCCCACTCTAGCTATGTCATCCCACCTGAGGGAGGAGGGAAAAAAATGAGAAACACTTGTGGAGCTTTCAGACCAGAGGCGTAGACTTGCTGACAGACTGAGACCTAGTCATAGAACTATAGTGTGCTTTCCCTCCCCCAACACCTCACCACCCCATTACTAAAGACCTATTTACCGCAGTTCCTTTTACCTAGTAGATCATGTCTGGCTATCAAGAAGTAATTATAAGCCATACTGAAAGGCAAAAAAAAAAAAATACCGCCCCCCCCAAAACAAAGTTTGAAAAAGTTTGAAGAGATAGGGCATCAGAACCAGACCTGGCAGGGATGTTAAAATTATCAATATAGGGCATTTAAAACTACTATGATTAATTTGCTGTATGATAGAGGGCTCTAATGGATAAAGTACATAGCATGCAAAAACAAAAGGGCAGTATAAACAGAGATGGAAATCCTTTAAAAAAATTACTAGAAGCAAAACGCTGTAACAGCAATGAAGAATTACTTTGGTTTTAATAACACACTAGACATAACTGATGAAAGAAGCTCTGAATTTGAAGATACATCATTAGAGACCTCCTATACTGAAAAGCAAAGAAAACAAATCCCAAAAGTAAGGAACAGAATATCCCAGGACTATGGGTAAATTGTAACATGTATGTAATGGAAATACCAGAAGGGAAAGAGAAACAGAAGAAATATTTGAAACAATAACTGAGAATTTTCCCTAATTTAATGTCAGATACCAAACTACAGGTCCAGGAGGATCAAAGAAAACCAAGCCATATAAATGCCAACAAATCTACACCTGGGCATATCATTTTTTAACTACTGAAAATCAAAAATAAAATACTGGAGAAAATAAAAAGCCAGGGTTTGGTGTGGGGGGAATACTTTACCTATACAGAAACAGATGAGAATTAAAGTCTGACTTCTCTTTGGAAACCATAAAACCAAGAGAGTGGAGTGAACTATTTTAAATGGTCAGAGAAAGACCATCAACCTATCTGTACCCTGGAAATTATCCTTCAAAAATGAGGGGAAGGAGAGTCTTTCAGACAAACAAAAATTGAGGGAATTTGTCGTCAATAGACCTGCCTTGCAAGAAATGTTAAAAGCAGTCCTTTAAAGAGAAGGGAAATAATATAGGTCAGAAACTTAGATCTCTATAATAAGGGAAGAACATCAGAAAAGGAATAAGTGAAAGTAAAATACACTTGTTTTTCTTATTGATCAAACATGTAAGTTCAAAATAATAGCAATGTACTTGATTATATATGTTTACGTATACATCTTATATGTGTATATATGCTTGGGTATGAATATATAAGTGAATTGAATGACAGCAATGCTACAAGGGATGGGAGGAAGAAATTAAGGGGTTTTTTTGGTGGTGTTACTTTAAGGTACTCCTCACTACTCCTGAAGTAGTGTAGTGTTTTCTGAAAGTGGACTAGGATTGGCTATAAATGTGTACTTTCAAACTCTAGGGCAACCATTTAAAAAGTAAATATATGTGTATGTGTGTGTATGTATATACAAGATACTTAAAAAAGAATATGGGATCATATATATCCCTTTAAAAACACTAAAGGTAGGGGCTTCCCTGGTGGTGCAGTGGTTGAGAGTCCGCCTGCCGATGCAGGGGACATGGGTTCGTGCCCCGGTCCGGGAAGATCCCACATGCCGCGGAGCGGCTGGGCCCGTGAGCCATGGCCGCTGAGCCTGCGCGTCCGGAGCCTGTGCTCCTCAACGGGAGATGCCACAACGGTGAGAGGCCCGCGTACCGCAAAAACAAACAAACAAACAAACAAAAAAAAAACACTAAAGGTAAAAAGACTAGAAGAAAAAAATAGAAACAAAGATAGAAAACAGTAATGGATATGTGACATAGTGTTCTAGCTGTACCAATAATGATTTTGAACATCAGTGTTCTAAATGTACCAATTAAAAACGGATTGTCAGAGTGAGTAAGCAAGACCCAAGTATATGCTGCTTACAGGAAACCCATTTTATACACGCACAGAATGCAGAGACAGACACATGCAGAGAGACAGAGACATGCAGAGACAGACACACACAGAGACAGACACACACAGAGACACAGAGAGAGACACACAGAGACACAGAGAGAGACACGCAGAGACACAGAGACACACACAGAAGCATGCACACACACAGAGGCATGCACACACACAGGCACACACCTACACCCCCAGAGACATGCCCCCCCCCCAGGGACACAGAGGCACCCCCCCAGACACCCCCAGAGACACACATCTTCCCAGACACCCCCAGAGACACATTCCCTCCCAGACATCCCCACAGACACCCCCAGTGACACAGACACACTCTCCCAGGCACCCCCAGGGGTGCAGAGACACACCCCCCCCAGGGACCCCCCAGAGGCACAGAGACACACCCACAGACACCCACACAGATTACAGTTAAATGGATTGTGACATATGCCATGCTACGTGTAATTATAAATTGCAAGAGTAGCTATGTTAATTTCAGGCAGAGCCAATTTACAATAAGGAAACTTGTCAGCAATAAAGAAGGGCATTACATAATGATAAATGGGCCAGTTCTCCAAGGAGACATCACAATCCTTAATATGTATGCACCAAATAACAGTGTCAAACTATGTGAGGGAAAAACTAATAGAGCTGCAAGAAGAAATAGATGAATCCACTATCCTTTTGGATATTTCAACACCTTCTATCCAAAATGAACATACCTGGCAGGCAGAAAGTCAGTGGGACTTGACTTTTATTATCCAAAATATACAAAGAACTCTTAACAGCAATAGGAAAACAAGCAACCTAACAAAAAAATAGGCCAAAGACTTCACTAAAGAGACATACAGACGTACCACTGTGGTGTGGGATGTTGATAATGAGGACGGCTCTGTTTGTGTGGGGTTAGGGTCTATATGGGAAAATCTCTGTACCTTCCTCTCAACTTTGCTGTGAACATAAAACTGGCCTAAAAATATTCTTAATATTTAGAAGAAAAAATTTTTAAATGCCTACTCATAGTATTTTAAACCAACTTAACTTTTTGTGGAATAAAAGTAAACACACCAAAGTAGGATATGCCACTCAAGAAATAGCTGATAAAGTTATGGCTTAGACAAAAACTGCCATTTCAGAGTAGCGAGAATTTTTTTCCCCCCAAATATTGTTCCTTGATGTTATTTGAAGAAACTTCGAGACAGGCTGTTCCTATGTTTTGGGGGGAAAAGTCATGAGAATTTATCCCTTTTGTTAAGCATTGTAAGCCTGATACCTTTGATGATTGGGCTGCCAAGAGCTACGTTGCACGGTGGGACAGTGAGAAAGGTCATTCGAGACAGAGAAGCATCTTGCCAGACAATGTCACCATGAAGGGACTGTTTCATTGCTGAGTGGGACCTACTGCTTCCTTGTTGAGTGGTACAAGAGGGGTTAACTTTTTTTCCTCAAGATATATAAGTTCAGTTTTAGTGCTGCCTTAATAGCACCAACACCAAGATTCAGAGTTGGCAGTGGAAATGTTTTATATTAAATAATATAATATATATCCAGTAGAAGTCTCTACTGGATAAGGGTCAGAAGTAAATACTGATCTTACTCAGGGTATGAAAAAGTTGTTGCAGATACGTGGGCCAACCCAGTGAACTGTGTGGCTGATGAGCAGCCTTGAACTTTATGAGTAAAGGGAATTAAAAGTTCAGAATCAAACTTACCAGAAGAGAATATTTGAGGGCCAGGAATTTATATTGTGAGACAACCCATATTTTGAGTTAGTAGAGCGAGAATTTTCTTCTGTCTTCTGGAACTTTTATGTGTGGGGGACAAAAGAAAGGCTAACTCTGGTGTGCAGCTGAGTACATAGTTGATTAGAATATTTACTAGGAATTTTACTACATTTGTATATGTATTTAGATAATTGTTGTGCTGTAATCACACATTTGCATAGGTTTTAATGATCCCTAATCCTATTTTCATACATGTATAATTTTATAGAAACTTATAATCTATGATTAAAATGCTGACTTTCAAAAAATAGTTTATTGAACAAATATGGCAACTTTTAAATGGACTTTCTTGTGTAGGAAAGATAATTTGTGTATTGATCTTTAAACCCAATACTTCATTAACATTTGAAGCTGAAAATACATTTATTTTGCATAAATTAATGGGCATATAATAAAGCTAAAATAGGTTTTTAAAAATCACACATAAAGTACAAAAGGGAATTTAGAAAATAAAGTGTTGACTGGATACCTTCTTGCTTTTTTGTAGCAATTGTACAGACTTAATACATTATGTTCTATACATCAAGGAATGAAATTTTATTCAAGATTTATTTATTTTTAAAAGCTATGTGATTGGGTGATATTTTAGGTCATGAAAGACAGAGTTTTGAAATAATAGGTGAGATGAGAATACAGAACACTGTTGCCATGTTAGTGGAGGCTCATAATCCTAATAGTTCCTCAAATATTAAAAAAAAAAAAATGGAGGTGTGGTGAAAACTAACATAGAAGTCATGAGTAGTAAAAGTAAAAGGAGAAAGTAATTGTTTTTCAGTAAAGCTTTAACAAATGAACATAACATAACAAAAGAGAAAATGCTGCAGTTTAGAAAGTAATTTGCCATAGTACCTTTTCATTTCTAGTTGATAATAGGTTTTGTGTCCTTTCTTCTACAGTAATATGTTCATTACACATACAACTTAGAGCAAAGTTAGCCAAAGAGTCTCTTAAAAATATAAAACGGTTATTTTTATATGATCTTTTGAGCTACATAAGCCTGGCATTAGGTTACCTAGAGCTGCGGTCCCCAAACTTTGCAGCACCAGGGACCTGTTTCATGGAAGACAGTTTTTCCACGGACCAGGGTTGGGGGGGATGGTTTGGGATGACTCAAGTGCGTTACATTTATTGTGCCCTTTATTTCTATTATTATTACATTGTAATATATAATGAAGTAATTATACAACTCACCATAATGCAGAATCAGTGGGAGCCCTGAGCTTGTTTTCACTTGCCACTCACTGATAGGGTTCTGATATGAGTCTGCAAGCAACTGATTTATTATGGTCTCTGTGCAGTCAGACCTCTGTGCTAACGATAATCTGTATTTGCAGCCACTCCCCAGCGCTAGCATCACCTCAGCTCCACCTCAGATCATCAGGCATTAGATTCTCATAAGGAGCATGCAACTTAGATCCTTCGCATGCGCAGAGCATAGTAGGGTTCGCACTCCTATGAGAATCTAATGTCACCACTGATCTGACAGGAGGCAGAGCTCAGGCGGTAATGGGAGTGATGGGGAGCGGCTGTAAATACGGATGAAGCTTCGCTCGCTCACCCGCCGCTCACCTCCTGCTGTGTGGCCTGGTTCCTAACAGGCCACGGACCGGTACCAGTCAGTCCATGGCCCAGGGATTTAGGACCCTGGACCTAGAGGATCATAATTCAATATTAAGATAAAATGTGAGTAAGAATTTTTAGTTCCCTGTTGAAGAAAAATTATTTTACCAACACTCAGTTTATATCCCGGCGTTTAAAGAGGACATGCTTTTTTCTGTGTATATCACTCGTTTGTCTAAACTGGAGAGTGATAGTACCACTCCAGCAGATCAGCACTCCGTAAGCCTCATCTCATGTTGGCATACACTCCATCACATACCTGTTCATGAGGAAGCAAAACAAGCCCATCCATCAATTAATCAACTAATCCATCAAATCTGAAGTATAATTGTAAAAGGTGTTCTTGTAAAATGTGTTCAGAAAAATAATTTTTCCTTTAGCCAAGCAAGGGCTAAATTGGATAACGCAGATGTGGTATTTTATTTAATTGAAGGACCTTGGTTTAATTAACGACGGCACACATAGGCCTATTTAATATTCATGGCTGGGAAGTAGAAAGCCAGCATGCATCTTAGTCCTGTGCATCTGGCTTATAAAGTCTATTTTATTTTTTTTGTCTGTGTCAAAATTTGGATTTGCTTTTCATCAGATTAACAGCGTTTTTTTAGAAGATGTAGACTTTTTAAATCTCTTTATCTACAACACTTTGCAAATGCAAACTAAGCAACACAAAGGGGCACTGAATATTCATAGGATGAATTAATGGATAAAAGTACAAAATGAACACTCTAATGATAAGTTGATGGGAATGAAAAAGAACAAATAGGATTAAATAATCAAAACTATTTTATTTGGAATGCACATATGTTTATGAGCTTTGGCTGAAAGAGACAACAAAAATAGTTTTAATTATAACAGGTAAGAATGTAAAATAATGGAGGGATAGCATAAGAATGGGCTCTTTTTTCCTTTGAACACTTTTTCTGAAATTTAAAATTAACATGTTTTTATTTGAATCTTCAATGAAAAAAGTCAACAGTTGCTGCCCTTTCTAATCTCTTTTTCTAACTGCTTTGTATTAAAAATAAGTTTTCCCTACTGCTAGTTTCCATGTGGACAGCTGATCCCTGAGGATGTTCTTAGCCTGTCTTTTTCCTTCGCCCATTTTTTCCCCCCAGGTGGGGATAAGGGGCTGTGTCTTGCCTGATTGTTAATCTCAGAAGAGATTATTGGCTCACACAGGATTGGCTCACACCCTCCTCTGCAGAGACAGCCTGCCCCACCCCTCCAGGCAGTCATTTGTGCAGAAGCTCTACCCTGTTGGGCTGGGCTTCACTGGTCCAGCCTGGTCTGTACCTTGCTGAGTAGGTCTGCCTGATTCTGGGTTCAAACAACCCTGAAGGCCTATTCTCTAGTCTGTCCTCTATCAGGGATAAAGTTGAAGGTTTGGATCCATCTGCCCCTGTTTTGACTTAACGTCTCAACTTGTTCAGAATCCAACAGGGATGGAACGTGTATTTGTTTTCATCAAGCTATGTTTTTCCTTTCTATATCCAAATACTTATCTGAGGCTTATTATCTTCCTTTAGTTAATTATGCTGTTACAATGCCAAGACTTCTCTCCTTTTTCTAATCTGAGTTTTAACATTACTGAGTTCTAATTCCAATGTAGTAGTTTCTGATTTCTTACAATGAAACCCTACACTTAATTTACTGATGTTTTCTTTCTAGTTGAACAAGTGAAACATGTTCTCTTTCTTTCTTTTAAATTACATATTTCACACCTCTAACCCTGGGATTCTGAATACAAGTGGCATTAAACACTGAGCCTCTACCAAGGGCCCCACAGATTATCTATAAAAAACAAAGAATCCAAGTCACATTCCTTTCAGGTAGGATGAGTCCCCATAATTACTAGACAGTAAATATCCACCAGAGGTGCAGCCCAACAAGCCAGTGTTGACTGTCTGTGACTTGTGCTCCAATCTACCTGGCTACTGTTTTAACTAATAATCTAGAAGATGCTGTGACCAGTTAAAACCACCCAGTTTTCTATTCCGATTATCTGTGATTCCCCAAAACAGCTCCTCTCTGGTTGTGTATCATCTCCCCACACTATCATCACAGAATGGTCTGTCATTATTTTCCTCTCACCCAAAGCCCCCTCTTTTATTACCAGATCATTTCACCACGTCCTCTGGAACCTCTGCATATTTTGGAAAACAAATTCTCATCCTAACTTCTCCCTTCAGCATTCCTTTTGTTGACTTGTACCGAAACTGGAAACTTTCTCTTACCCTCTTAGGTATATAGTGTTTATTCTTGCATACCCAGGGCCCTCAAAACAAGAAAGTGCGGACAGAAACTTACATGGTATTGTTTGCTGCTGTTTCTACACAAACCATCTACACCTTTTGTAAAATAGCCTTCTTGCACTCAGGTTAAAAACAATAAGCTATAGCACTCTGACTCTCATTTTTCCCCAAGTAAATTTATGTTCATTTTCTGCTGATTTCCTAGATCAAACTTTTCTATCCTTTTGAAGATTTTTGCTGACTTCTGGTTTTATCTGGAATATCCAACAGCAACTAGTCTTAGTTACAGGATACCCTTGTATCTGTTGGACTTCTTGCACTACTTTAAGGATACATTCTTTTAAATAATACTGACTTCCTACATAGTTGAAATCAAGTCCAAATCCCATATCTTAGGTCAGTTTTTCTTATTCAATTATTCCCACTATATTTCTTCTCTGGCTTGATTGAAAAACCCAATCCTATAATATCTAAGTTTTTTTTTTAGATTTTTAAAATCAGCTTTTTTTTTGGACTGTCAGCTTTCTAGTAAGGCATATTATTTCAACTCAGTTTTACCAGTGTTCTTTATTTAAACTTACCTGGTAAAACTACAGTCTGAGAAACTCAAATTATAACACTATTCATTCTCTATGCCAAATCTGAGGCAGCTGAAAATTCGTCTACGAAATCATATAACCTTGAAGGCTTCCCGCTACTAATTTTAGTGTTCACCTCAATTGTGCCTTCTGTGTTGCAGAACAAACTTTTGTTTCTTTCATTTTTCACATCAGCTACTTCAATAATTGTCCAGTCTCCTTAAATATTTGACCATCTATCTCTCAGCATAATTACAATTTCTTCACAGAAAAAAATGAAAGTCAACATCTTGCCTTACATTGATGCTTTGAATGTAATTGCTACTGTCATGGTAATGATCTGAATTTTAGAAAAATTGCAAATTTTCAAATGTGCTTAAGATTACTTTCTAACTTAGCAATACATAAGAGAAACACATCACATTAAAGTAAGAGGATTTTGATATGTAAAGTGTTTCAGATAGTTATAAGAGTTTAACTTTTGTCCCAGTCTTCCATTTTAAAGAAGTAATAATCTTAATTGCAGATAAAATTACCAAATCATTTATTTCTCTTTCTAATCCTTATTGTTAACAAAGAATTTACTTTGCACATAGAATTCTGCTGACTCCATGAAGATACTTAGATAATCCACACTCTAATCTATATAAACTAATAAAGAGAAATTTTAGTTTCAGTAACTGCCTCTGAGTTTAATATTTTTTCTATAGGGGTGGTAGTTATATTTTTTGTATTTTCTGTGTGCATCTAACTAGAATGAGAAGAAAGTACTGGCATTTAGTTAAATTGGAATATGAAATTACTTTAAATGACCTTGCTTATAGATTTAATGTCTAACTTGATTTTGTGGGAAAATACCACTTTTTTAAAACCTCTAGCTTCACTATTAATATCCTTTTAATTATTTTAAGTTCATGTCTTAAACTTGAAATGACTTTAAGATCTGGTAAAACCTGAAATGATTTGTGTAATTTATAAGAGCACTTAACAGATCTATTTTAGGAAACATTCTAGGCATCTATGACACTCAAGAGGAATTTTTTAAAGACTGTTATTGCTTTACACAGCTGAAAGTGATGAACTACCCTTAAAGTTGTTAGCCAAATCAATAAAAAGACCAATGGATCATTTCCAACTAGGTTGCTCAAGTTAGTGTTTAATCTGCAAGTATGGTTCTCTGTCATTTGATCATGCTGTAAATTTATTGATTGATTGATATTTAACCCAAACATGTGACACAACAGTATAGTTTGTTTTAGTGTTTTATGAATGTGTTTTTTTCCTAGAGAATTTATATGCAAAATATTTAAACATACACACTTGGTGTTCCCTTGTAAGTAGTTTAAATCTTTTTGCTCTGGATTTGATCATTGGGCCAATGATAGAAAAATCATAGGCTTGGTTATTCTTGCTCTATTTGCCTGTTGCCCATTGGACCTGAGATGGGGGGAAGGTTGGCCCTACACACAGAAGCTCTCCCAGGGAAGTCCAGGAAACTCTTCCCTGTCTTTGGGACACATGATGAGCTATCGGAATTATCACCTTCCTTTAGATCTATATATATTTGCCACAGATCTCTTAGGTAATGGGCTACAACTTTTCTGTTTAGCTTTGTTCCACATCGCCTGACCTCCACTTCGTTTCACTCTTTTAATAAAAAAGGAGAAAGGAATTTTTAACTTGGGAGGAATCATTATTGTGAAGGGAAGGGAATTTATCAAAATACTATGGCCATTTCTGAAGGAGAGAGTCTCTTACCCAGGGCATTTTATTGGATTTTAGTTGACAAAGAGGCTAATATTGACCCTTACAAAGTATTGTTTTGGTTAGGATTTTAGACATTAACTTTCTATAGAATAAAATATCAAAAAGTATGGATTCATAATTTTAAAATTTGAGTTCTGCTAAAGAGATCAGTATGTGATCTGGTTTAGCACAATGGCAGATTTCCTCCTCTTAAAATTCTTTATTTCTGCCTCCAATATGGTACCATTTTTTAAATAATCAGCCTTGCAGTTGGCTGTTACTTAATAAATATCCATATTATGAAATAAGTACCTTCTTTCTCTAATATTTTTAATTTAGATAGATCTTAGCAAATTATTGCCGACTATACTTTCAGGTATCAATTAACCTTAATGAGCCCCTGTCATTAAGAATATTAAGTTTTGCCTCCTACTGGACTTAATTCATTTATCAAATATATGTTGATCACCAGTTATAACTAGGTATCTACTATGGTATCTACCAGATGTTAAATTTTATAAAATATCCACAGGAGAAAATAGAAAGGAGTAATTTTCAAGGACATGTCTCCCACATTTTTTTCCTCCAATTTTTTTTTTTTACATCTTTATTGGAGTATAATTGCTTTACAATGGTGTGTTAGTTTCTGCTTTATAACAAAGTGAATCAGTACATATACATATGTTCCCATATCTCTTCCCTCTTGCATCTCCCTCCCTCCCACCCTCCCTATCCCACCCCTCTAGGTGGTCACAAAGCACAGAACTGATCTCCCTGTGCTATGCGGCTGCTTCCCACTAGCTATCTATTTTACGTTTGGTAGTGCCTCCAATTCTTTTTTAACTTAAAAGAAACTTTTTACTGATAGTTCCTAGTGCATTTAAAGTACAGTTTCATAAGGATACATTCCAAAATGAATTACATTCAATAATTTTAGAATAAGATACTCATTCAACTAGTTCTAGGTCCAGAGCCTCTTTGCTAGGGATTAGTTAACAATAGTGAAAACATCTTTAAATTGAACCTAGTAATTACCTTTTAATCTTAGTACTAATCGAATGATTGTTTACTGACCATGTGATGTGTATGTTTACTATTCTTGCATGCAAGAAATTGAAAACTTTTTCTAGGATGTTTGAGCTTCTCCATGAGTAGTTAAACAGGCATTACAATTTGTAATTGAAGTGTTGCTTTCACTGAAAGTGTCCTGATTATTTTTAATCGCCATGTAAAAGAACTATCAAAAAAAAAAATTGAGAATTCATCATGGCCAATGCCCTCACAGATCTCTCAGTCTTTGGAGAATGGGTGTGTGTACATGCATGTGTGTATTAGTGACCAAGGGTTTATATTCTCTGTACTGAACAATCTCATGTACATGTATTATTGCCCTACATGTACATGATGAAACATGACAAAACCACTATTGTAATTACTTAATTATGAAGAAAAAGAATGTGTTTCTGTTTGAAGTTTGTACTAGTGGAAGAGGCAAGAAAATAGGAAAATGTGATTTTGTCATCAGAGATTCTTAAGGAATTCGGCTTGGTTCTTTGTTTCCTCATAGGAAGTGTTTTTCCATCTCTTGGGAACACAGTGAGCGTGCTTTCTCTAAACACCTTCAGCTGTTCTCACCTCTGGTTCCACCAACTGGTACCAAAAAAAAGATGATCTTCTTTAAAGCCTACACAATCTTGCTGTGGTTGCTGCATTGTTGGATGTAGTTGTAAGGAGAGGAGATGATATTCCACCAGGAAGATGTGTCTATAGGCAGTGAATGTGTAACATAAACAAGAAATTAAATTGAGAAAGGTACTACAAGAACCTGAAAAAATATATCATTATGTTAGAAACTAAAGTCATTCTCGAGGACCTAAATGCTCTTCATCTCTTATGTGGGAGTATTAATTTTTCAGTGATATTTTTCCTCAGCATACCTTAGTTGAATCACCTATCAGTCTGTCCTGAGCAGGCCTTTAATTATTCAAAAAATATTTTAACTTCCCAACTGAGTTTCAGAAAGAAAATGAGATTAGGAAAAATTAATGCATGAAAATACCAGAGATGAGCAAAGGAAGGAATATTATCAAAAGTAAAAGAATGCTTCCGAATATTTCATTTATATTGTATAATGAATCTCTCCATTTGTAAAGCTATTTTAAAAAGATAATGGACAAGCATTCTTTTATGTTCATTTTATAGTTTCTGCTTCAAGATGATAGTTATATATATGTAGATTATCAAAACACCAAATAAACTAAGTGGAAAGTAAATCAAAACTAATTGTTTGGCATCAATCAACCTATTTTTGTGGCTAAATTTTACACTTCTCAATATTTTTTTTGAGTACTAAGTACAAAACTCTCTCTGCTGGATTCACACACATGTTGAATTTTCTTTCCTCTGCAAAAGTCAAACTAGGAACTTCCTTTTCTCCTGAAGTAACATGAAAATGGAGAACTCATCGAGGACCATTAGAGAACTAAGCATCATTATGAAATCTATCCATGCCAAATGAAATTTTAAGGTATAAAAACATTAATATCTCTAATTTGGAAGTCAATTTTCCTTGTATTTTCAAAATTTTCTTAAAAGTCAGTTGCAATATATTTAAATGTCTTGTCTCTTGAGTTGGAGTTTATTCCCCACATTCCTTTTTTTTGTGTGCTGGTAAATGTCAATTGTATCTTATACTCTGATTCATACAGGGAAGTACTCCCTTACCAAGTTGACTTAAACCTGTCATAGGAATCTGGTATTCTATGTCACTTGTCCAGACTCAAACTATGTATCATGGGCTCAAATTCTAAACACCTTGAATAACCAGTGTCCTGCGTTTTCACATCCTGAGTTTCCTCAGGGCTCACCGTGGGGAGTGGCTGCAGTTGGATGGCTGCTAGATGGCAGGTATTCTTTCCTTCTTGAGTTCCGTCAGGGTTCACCAGCTCACCTTGGAGGGCTTCAAACGCTGATGACTGTGACATCCTTTGTTTACTGATATGGCAGGAAATATTTCATTTTTCATTATCTAAAGTTCATCCTTCAGAGATAACGTCACTGTTTTACTGTGGGGGGAAAATATGTTGATGAAATAGGAAGAGATGGTATCATGCATGTATATTTTTTCAAAAGGGCAAGTTTCCTCCATGCTGCCAAATGAGACCTGAGGAAGGCAAGATCAGAACATTAAACTATATCATCAGATAGAATTTTGAACCTATGTGGCCTAGGCTGTCTTTGAGGGATAATCTGAATAATCAGTTCACCCCAAATACATCTAGCAGGAGAAAGCATTTTTATTTGCATAACAAATTAAAAATCCAGGAGGAATATATTGCCTTGATTCATCTCAATTTGCTTATTACCATAAAGGCAAATGCATTTCATTTCCTGGAAACTGAAAGTGTATATCAGTTACACATACAGTTAAATGAAGAATATCTCTTAAGAAAAATATTTGTGATCCTAATTAAAAAACCAAGGTGATTTAGTTGCATCAGCTAAAATACTGTGAGGCAGGGTTTACCTCAAATACTTCTATTGCTATTTTCAGTGTGTTTTCCTCCCTGTTTCTCAGAGGTCACTTTCCCTCTTGGACACCAATGCATATACATATTCCAAGAATACTATCATTTAGGTGCTATATTTTTTAAAGAACACAGCAAAAGAGAACCTAGTAAAAATTCCTAATAATCGATTAAATTTATATAATATCTTGAAAGAAATGCACACAGAATACGGAAATATGGTATATCTTTCTCTTTGTTCAGATCTTGTTTTATATATTTCAGTATCACTTTATACTCTTCATAGGTCCTGATACTTTTCATTTACACACATTTCTAAATATTATTTTTTAGTCTGAAATTCTCATTTTCATTTCTATGTACCATTTGCTCAAGTAGACAAAATCTGTCTTTGTAGCTTGTTTTCATATCTAGCACTTTACCAAATTTTACAAGTTATCCCAACTTATAAAAAAATCTGTTGGATTTGTCAGGTCTAAAAACAGATGAAGACTTTGTTTATTATACTAGTTATTTTGTGTGTTTGCATAAATTTGTCAGAAATGTAGGCAATGTTAAATAATGATGGCCATATATGGTACCTATCCCTAGTAGAATAGTTTTTAACTTTCTGTTGGTCTTTGGTAACCATTTAAATGTCATTATATATGATTATACTTATTTTTTTGAGTGTTTACTAGAGACTTAGAATATTAAAAATGCTGCCAGATATTATATAACTTTTCAGTATATACTGATGTTATTAGAAGTCCCATAAGTTTTGGAATGCTTTTATTTCACTTAATCCATTGCTAGATAAGATATTTTTCAGCTATTAAAACATTTTTGCTTATATTATTATTAGTATTATTCCAATTAAAATTGTCACTGTAATCAGAAGGTTAAGAAAACCTTATGCCCTGAAATAAGGTTGACCTTGTCTTGCCTTCTTAAGTTCTTGATGGTCTGCAGGGTCCAAGTACCTGAACACCTGAGGAGCAGCAGCAGTCTTTTTTTCACACCAGCTATCCTCATCCAGGCCATATGGTGGCCTTTACCATGGATAACTGATTAGCTCTCCATTTTCCTAACTGAAAATTAGGTTCAGTCCTGAATCTCAATCTGCTTCTCTGGGTCCTCAGGACTTTCAGGACTTGACTTTGCCTGTGTCCTCTCCCAGGAGGCTGCAGTGTAAGTCCTCAATCCATCAACTACCACTCTAGATCTGATGATGGATTCAATATAAATTAAGCCTTCAATAAGCCTCTTATCCTACCTCACTAACCTGATGAAAAGACCATTATCTGCTCTGTCTTCATCATGCCTTTCAGATCACATGACTTTTAACTGCCACTTGAACAGCGAATTACCATCTTAGAGTTTCTGCCTACTTGACCCAATTCATCCAAAAAGTCTTTAACTTTTTCAGTAACAATGTTTCTGAGGCTTCCAAATGTTAGATCTATGTTGAAAAGGAGTTTCTATGAAAAGCAAAAATGAAGAATTTCTCAGATTGAAAAAAATGCACAGGTTTGTTTACTTTACCTAAACAGAATGTTAAAGAATTCCATTCCAAACACATAAAAAAAAAAAAAAATCTAATTCATGATTTGCATATGTGAGCTTTTTATTAAGCACCTGCCATGTATTTTGTACTGTTACATCTTAGGCACTGATATTACAGTAGTGAATATCTGCCTTCATGATACTTAAATTTGGGAGTGGAAGACACAGACATGTAAATAGATAAATGGACATGATTTCAGATAGTGAGAGATGCCATGAGGACAGGAAAGTGACAGAGTGATGACGGAGATTACTTAGTTGGTCTAATCAAGGTTGATCTCCTCAAAGAAGTGACATAAGAGCTGGTACTTGACTGACAAAACAAAGCCAAACACATGTAAATATTAGAACAAAGAATTCTACCAAGAATATCCAAGTTGAGAAAAAAAATCAGTAAGCATAAGCATATTGCATATGAGAAACAAAATGAAGGCCAGGGGCTGGAATTTAGAAGTGGGGGAAAGAGGTAGGCCCACCCCTGTCAGAACACTTAAGTCAGGATAGGGAGTTTGAATGTTTTTGTAAGTCTAACGGGTATTCTTTAGCTAATAGGTATATGAGTCTTTTACTTTTATATCTAAATACTAAACAACTTTATTTGAGGAAATACAATGCAGAGGAATATCACATGAATTTTTCCGTATTATGCTGAAGATGCTATTTTTAAACAAAGAACATTTTTATTATAAACATCAATTGTGTATTAAAAGTAAAATACAGTATTGGGGAAGGAGACTTTTACAGCATTGTTAAATCAAAGTAATATCTCCTGTTGTAACTAGCAGGTTATTGTAAAAAGTCAGAGCAAAATTTGCTACTTAATATGATTTCTAGAACATTTAAAAAGTTGAGACATCTCAAAAATACTCAGATAGTGTATCATAGATCTATCAGTATACTGTAAAATTAGTCAAAATGCACTCACTATATGGAAATTTGTTCCTTCTTTACATGCCAGCTAGAAAAAGCTGACAAGTCTGTTTTGTGACAAATCTTCTGCCAGAAATGATTTCCTGTTCCCTGTGAATAGGAATGAATCTCCTGTATAATTTAAGTTGGAGAATATACTTCACAATATTAATATCTACTTGGAAATATTTAATACATTTAGTTTCATCTATATCAACATATATATTTAATCTTTATGATTTTAGACAGTCTATTGTATACAATGCAACATATCATATCACTGAAACAAGTAGCCATGATATAGATTTGGAAAAAATATGTATACTTACCTGTAATCTTCAAAGACTAAAGAGGACATGTCCCAATAACAATTTATAGGTTAATTTATAATTTGATAACAGGACCTATGATCAATATTCATCCAGAAAAGTTCAGTTTCTTGCACAGATGCGTGATTCATAAGCCATATGTAGCTAGCTATGTGGTTGAAAACTTTCTTGTATTAATAAATTAAAAATAGGGGCAGAGATAATACTTTTATTATACTAAATATAATATTACAATTAGGGAGTGTATATCAATTAGTTAAAATAATTGTTTTGATTCCAGTTGAGAATTAAAGAATAACCATAAACCTTTAAATGAAGAAGTCTATAATAGCAAGATAATTCATAATTTAAAGCTTATGAAAAGGAAGAATCAATCATTGGGGAAAAAAACTAAGTATCTTTGTAAGGAAAGAGGCTATACACTGTTAATTTATTGTGCAGGTTTCCCTTGCTATCCAAAAGTAGACCATTCTATGAAATCTTTCATAAGCCAAAATGGAGTAAAGGGAATAAGCAATTATCTTAGGGCACATCTTGCTAATGGATGCACAAAATAAACTGGGGTAAATTACAGATGCTCCCAGGAAAAGTTCAGAGCTGTGATGGTGTGATGCTGAGATGCTGAGTGTATTTTCCAGGGAAGGAGCTTGGTGGAGCCACTCTAGCTGTTTGAGATGTGTGCTGCCTCTGTAACCGCTCACTGCAAAGCAAATGCTGAATGCTATTTTTACTTCTTGGAAAAGTGAAAATCCTCTTTGGATTTTTTTCGGTTAGCAAAAACCTGTGTAAAGTGAACTTTTGAAAAGCAGGGGACACCTGTATAAATACAGAGCTCTTACCCCTTTATTTTTGCTGGGCTGCAGTCTCAGTGGCATGAGTAGAAGGATGGTACTCCTTTATTGTGCATGTATGTACCTATCTATATAAGGATGCACACACACTGAAATGAACATATCTGAATGAATATGTAGGTGGGAATATATGTCCACTCCAAGTTTTCAAGCCTGAACATCAGTATCTGTAAGGTTTACCCAGCTTCTACCACTCCTCATGCCATACATCTAAAGAAGGTAAAGAACACAGCTAAGGGAGGAAATGGAAGAAAATTTTCTTGGATGAGTCTAGTCAGGTTCTCCAAACTCTGTGTTTGTAGCAGATACTGGAAAATTTAGAAACCATGCCTCTATTTTCAGTGACAGGAGAAATAAATAAATAAAAGATTAAGCTTGTGGTTTAAAACGGGACTAACCATCTTCTGATTAAAAACAACTATCAGCCCCTATTTTTGACATTATAGTGGATGCTGCAGACAGACAAGACAGGCTTTGCCCTCAAGAAACTCGTATTCCCTAATCAGGTTTAAAAACAATGAAGTTTCCTGGAATAATAGTCTACCTTTTTACTTTTAGAAGATGAAGTCTAAAATCTTTGTCAGGAAACTGCTCTTATTATTAGTATCACACATTTCATTTGAGTAAGAATGACCTCCCCCTTTTACATTTCTAAGTATAGCTCTTATTTCCTGAAACAACGAATGTATTGGAGTCACTGAGCCACAGTGGGTGATTAAATGATGCTTGGGTGAACGAAGTTGGTCCAATTTGAGTGAAGAAGATCTTTCATTATAAGGGAGGTATAAATTCCATTTTCCCTTCTGGGCTTGTTGACATAAGGCTGTGAAATTCAAACTGTCTTGGCTGTGAAAAGAGGGTTTGGATTTCCTGAGAAGTCAGAAGGAAGCCAGCTTCAAGGCTATAGAGCTGATAATGGCTTTGGTTTAAAGTGAGTCCTACTATTGTTTTCTGCTAAAGATATCAACTTTCCCTTGAAGTATTCATTTCTTAAACAAATGAATTTTCAATAGATGTGTTTCTATCATGCATGCCTAAAAGAATACTGACAAAATATTATCAGCTCTAATAAGACTGCAGAAGTTAAACATGCGTAAATAAGCAATTGAGTCACCCCATAAATATTAAGAGTGGGGACTTGCATCAGTGAGCGAGTAGAAAAATATATGCTATTATATAATAAACTGAAATCTGCACAGCAAACACTCTCTACAAGGAATGTCTAATGATAATTTTTAGGTTCCTGATCTAAGAACACCAATATATAACTAGATAGCTAGTGATCACAACAAAAGACTTTCTACCACTACAAAAAAAAAAAAAAAAAAA